>NC_090074.1:3267699-3364054 GCF_038355195.1 Osmerus mordax | reverse complement strand
TCTCTCTCCTCTCCTCTCCTCTCCTCTCCTCTCCTCTCCTCTCCTCTCCTCTCCTCTCCTCTCCTCTCCTCTCCTCTCCTCTCCTCTCCTCTCCCTCTCCCTCCCTCCCTCCCTCCCCTCCCTCCCTCCCTCCCTCCCTCCCTCCCTCCCTCCCTCCCTCCCTCCCTCCCTCCCTCCCTCCCTCCCTCCCTCCCTCCTCCTCCAGTCTAACTGTGCCCAGTACGCCGGCAGACAGGAAGGACGAGGAGAAGATGTGTGATCACCTGATCAGTGCCGCCAAGCACAGGGACCATGTGACCGCCAACCAGCTCAAACAGAAGATCCTCAACATCCTGACCAATAAGCACGGGGCGTGGGGCACCATGTCACAGAGGTGAGAGGGCAGTGGGAGGGGCCTGTGGTCAGGTGACGCTGATGTCGTGTTGTTGTTTATGACCTTTCCGTGATGACAGGTCATTCTTGGCAGAGCTTGGTGAAGTTATCTTCATGCCCTCTCTCTCCGTGTCTCCACACACACACACACACACACAGACACACACACATTATTGATTGATGGGTACATGTCATTCCTGGCTGCCTGCAGGGTTGTTGGTGTGTGTGTGAGAGTGACGTGTGGCATCTGCTCTCCCTCTAACTCTGGAGTCTAAGTGGCAGGATGATTGGCAAGGCTTCTAGCCTTCTGTCAAAACTAGGAACATGAGCAACATGTAAAATATATAAAGAAAAGGAAGGAGAAAATGGAAATACAAATGTGTCTGTCTGTCTGTCTCTCTCTCTCTCTCTCTCTCTCTCACTGGCTGCCTTTTCTCCTCCTCAGCCAATTACACGACTTCTGGCGCCTGGACTACTGGGAGGACGACCTGAGGAGGAGGCGGAGATTCGTACGGAACGCCTTTGGCTCCACCCACGCCGACGTGTCACTCAAAGCCCTGGAGGAATACGGTCAGTAACCTATCCCATCATGCACCAGTGTGGCGATGACCTAACCCCTCTAGCCTCTTCTTCTCACAGATTTACGGACTGATCGATGACTGAATGAAACTCTGTTATTGACCAATGGCACACAGGACAGAGGAGGAGGAGGAGGGGGTAAAGTCTAAGAAGACTTTCCGCAGCCAATCGGTGGTCAATCAGAACCCGGAGGCGGAGCTAATGCTGGAGGGAGATGATGATGCCGTCAGCCTGCTCCAGGAGAAAGAGATCGACAACCTGGCAGGTTAGTCTCTCTCCTCTCTCTCTCTCTCTCTCTCTCTCTCTCTCTCTCTCTCTCTCTCTCTCTCTCTCTCTCTCTCTCTCTCTCTCTCTCTCTCTCTCTCACACATACACAAACACACACTCACAAACCTTAGTCCAGTGAAAAAAGATGGAAAGCCTGGCAGGTTAGTCTCTCTGTCACACACACACACACACACACACACACACACACACACACACACACACACACACACACACACAAGCTGTTGTCCATTACACAGGTGCTGGTAACTGTACCTGACTCTTCCTCCTTCGTTCTCAGTACCTTTCCGTCCTCGAGTATTTATCTCTAAAGGTAAAGTAGGAGATCCCTTCCATGTTTGTACCGGCACACTAACCTTCCAAATGACACCAGCCAAACGGTTAACAAATGTTTACAATGACTGAACCGCACCACAGCAGTAACAACCCCTTCTGCTGAAAAGCTAATGATGCTGGGAGGCAACCAATCACACGTGACCAAATGCATATCGCGATCAATTCAATCTGTCTGACTAACAATAGTGAATTAAAATGGTATTTTCATTTTTGAAATTTTATATAAATGATTAACTATACATTTCTTTTTTTTTCTGTGTGACATTTCTATGTGTGACTTCTGTTATAGGTTCTATCAAATGGCCAAAATCTGTTGTTCTCCGTCCTCAATAGAACCGGTTGTTTATTGTGTATCACGTGTTTCTACGCCTGGTGTTTGGTCTTGGTTTGTGATGTGCCTGTGTGCACCCCCCCCTACCCCTCCCCCCCTCCCCCTCCCAGGTCCGGTGGTACTGAGCACCCCCGCCCAGCTGGTGGCGCCGGTGGTGGTGGCGAGGGGCACGCTGTCCATCACCACCACAGAGATCTACTTCGAGGTGGACGAGGACGACCACGCCTTCAAGAACATCGACGCCAAGGTAAGGGAGTGACACGTCGACACTTCCTCTTCCTGTTTTGAATGTTAAAAAAAATTTCAGAAAAAAACGAATCTCTTCAAAAAGGAGGTTTATAAACATTCCAAAGGGCATGCATGTGCTTTCTTTAGTCTGAACGCTCGCTCTCTCTCTCTCTCTCTCTCTCTCTCTCTCTCTCTCTCTCTCTCTCTCTCTCTCTCTCTCTCTGTGTGTGCAGGTGCTGGCCTACTCAGAAGGGCTGCATGGGAAGTGGATGTTCAGTGAGATCAGAGCCGTGTTCTCCAGACGACACCTACTACAGAACACTGGACTGGAGGTGTTCATGGCCAACCGCAGTAAGAACACACTCACTCACACACACGCACACACACGCACACACACTCACAACTCTTACTTTCCACACATTCAGCAGATCTCAAAGCAGTAAGCTTCTTTAACAACTCTCTCTCTCTCTGTCTCTGTCTCTCTCTTTCTCTCTCTCTCTCTCTCTCTGTTTCTCTCTCTCTGTCTGTCTCTTTCTCTCTTTCTCTGTCTCTCTCTGTCTCTCTCTCTCTGCCAGCCTCTGTGATGTTTAACTTCCCAGACCAGGCCACAGTGAAGAGGGTGGTGTACAGCCTGCCACGAGTGGGAGTGGGCACCAGCTACGGCCTGCCACAGGCCAGGTAGTACACACACACACACTTACACACTTACACACACACACTCACGGTTCACCAAATGTTGATTAAGTATCAGGTGCCTTCTTGATCTTCTTGAGTGAATATTATATTATATATATTATATTAATAATATAACTCTACTACTGCTAAGCTTACGAGAGGTTTTCAAACATTGTCATCAGCCAAGTCTATCTCTAACAACTGTGTGTGTGTGTGTGTGTGTGTGTCCTCCAGGCGTATCTCCTTGGCCACCCCTCGCCAGCTGTTTAAGTCGTCCAACATGACCCAGCGCTGGCAGAGGAGAGAGATCTCCAACTTTGAGTACCTCATGTTCCTTAACACCATCGCAGGTTAGCACCTCAACGCCATCACCTCAATGCCATCACCCCAACGCCATCACCTCTCTCTCTTTTTCTTCATTTAGTTTGCACACGTTTGGTTTCTTTCTTCTCTTTCACTCTTATTCTTATGCTTCTCCATCGTACTCATTCGCTTTCTGTCTCTCTCGTGGAATTTTCTGTCTCTTTCCATCTCTCTTACCTCTCTCCGGTCTCTCTTTCTTGTTTCCAGGGAGGACGTATAATGATCTGAACCAGTACCCCGGTCTTCCCCTGGGTTCTGACCAACTACGACTCTGAAGACTGGACCTCACTCTGCCCGGCAACTTCAGAGACCTGTCCAAGGTACGGCCCAGAGGGGTGGAGCCAAACACCACACCTCATCGTGTTATTGACAGACGTATTGAACCTAACCCCCCGGAGGTTTCCGTAGAGATCGTAACTAAGCTCTGTCGTCGTGGTGGTCATTGATTGGGCTGAAGCGGGTTTCTGTGGCGTCTCTTCCTCCCCAACCAGCCAATCGGAGCGCTGAATCCCAAGCGGGCGGCGTTCTACGCGGAGCGGTTTGAGACGTGGGAGGAGGACGGGACGGCGCCGCATCACTACACCACGCTGTACTCCACCGCTGACACCACCCTGCTGTGGATGCTTCGGATTGTGAGTACGCACACTCACACACACACACACACGGGGAGTCAGGTGGCTGAGCGGTTAGGGAATTGGGCTAGTAATCCGAAGGTTGCTGGTTCGATTCCCGCCCGCGCCAAATGACGTTGTGTCCTTGGGCAAGGCACTTCACCCTACTTGCCTCGGGGGGGAATGTCCCTGTACTTACTGTAAGTCGCTCTGGATAAGAGTGTCTGCTAAATGACTAAATGTAAATGTAAACACACACAGTTACACAAGGATGCACCAACACACATCAAGCATAGACACGCACAAACTCATCCAAAACACCACGACGACGAACTCGAGAGACAAACCAGCTTCTGATCCCTTCTCCAGGAACCCTTCACAACCTTCTTCCTCAACGCAAACGACAGCAAGTTTGACCACCCCGACAGAGCCTTCTCCGGCATCGGCCGTGCCTGGAGGAACTGCCAGAGGGACACCGCGGACGTCAAGGTAACGCCACTGATGGATCAGACTCAAGTCTTTACGATATCTTAAAGATCTAGCTCCAATCTGAGCTGTCTCACTACAGCAAGGTATAGACTCAGACTCAGTATAGGTTTAGACATTTAAGCTTCCCAAAAAGTTGAGAGGAGGTTGAACAGATGGATGAAATAGTCTGGCAGATGCTTTCTACCCAAACCGACACACAGACACACATCTAGATAGCCACGGCAGAACATCAAGGATCAGAGGGGCACGGCTCTAACAGTGTTTGGGGGGCTTGGTGTCTATTGCGTCGGCCAACAGGAGCTGATCCCCGAGTTCTACTACCTGCCGGAGATGTTTGTGAACAGCAACGAGTACGAGCTGGGCGTGCGCGAGGACGGCGTGGGCGTGTGCGACGTGGAGCTGCCCACCTGGGCCAAGAAGCCGGAGGACTTTGTCCGGATCAACCGCATGGTGAGCCAGGCCGGGGGCCCCGGACCTGCGGTCAGACAGGGCTGGACCACAGACCAGACCACAGATACTGAGGTGAGCGGACACTGTGGATGGTCACTGACGGTTCTTGTCTTTCTCTCTCTCCGTCTCGCCTCCTCTCTTCCTGTCTTTTTGTGGCGACCTCTCCTTGGTTCTCTGTCGCTCTGCCTCTCTCTCTCCCTGTTCCTTCCCTCCGCCGCCCTCTCTCTCCTGCTCTCTCTCTCTCTCCCTCCCTCTCTCTCTCTCTCTCTCTCTCTCTCTCTCTCTCTCTCTCTCTCTCTCTCTCTCTCTCCCTCCCTCCCTCCCTCCCTCCCCTCCCTCCCAGGCTCTGGAGAGTGAGTTTGTGTCCTGTCAGCTCCACCAGTGGATCGACCTGATCTTCGGGTACAAGCAGCGAGGCCCCGAGGCGATCAGGGCGCTCAACGTCTTCAACTTCCTGTCCTACGAGGGCTCCGTCAACCTGGACGTCCTGGACGCCACGCAGCGCGAGGTCAGACAACGTCCGCCACGCCACTTTGAGCTCCTTTTAAATACAGATGGTCAGTTATTTATCTCTCTGTCTGGTCCCCCCCCCCCCCCCCTCTCTCTCTCTCTCTCTCTCTCTATCTCTCTCTCTCCTCCCCCTCCCCCTGTATCCAGGTGATGGAGGCCCAGATCCAGGCATGCGGCCAGACTCCGTCCCAGCTGCTCATCGAGCCACACCCCCCTCGCTCCTCCGCCATGCACCTGGTAAGAGCACTGCATCCTGGGAATCGTTGTCTTTCATTGGAAACAGGTACTGTAGGCCTACAAAAGAAATGTCAAGTGTGCGGCAGAATCATATAACCTATGTCTAGGTCAGAGGTGGTCACATTACTGAACGCAAAAACAAACTCATACAGGGAAACAGTTGAATGTGCTAGCAGGGCAGTTGTTTTAGATAGCATGTCGATTTGTTATTTTCGTGGATTCCTCCCTTGAGTGAAGGCCTTCCCCAGGTCCTAGTGCCCCCCGATCTACCAAACTCCAAACCTCCCACCTCCTACGCCCTCCTCCTCCTCCACCCCCTCGTCTAGGCCCGTGACTATCCTCAGTGTGTGAACCTGCCTTTACCCTGCTCTCCCACACTAATACCTTCACCCATCCCTCTCTCCTTCCCTCTCTCCATCCCTCTCTCCTTCCCTCTCTCCTTCCCTTTCTTCGTCCCCTCATCCCTGTTTTCCTCCTCCCCCTCTTCTCCTTCTGGTTGTCTCTCTATCCCTCCCCTCGCTCCCCTTCCTCCCTGCTCCTCGTGCTCCTTTCCTCTCTCTCCGTCTCTCTCTGTCTGTCTTACTCTGTCTACCTCTGTTCTTTCTCTCTGCTGTCGCTCTCTCTCTCTGCTCTGTGTCTCTCTCTTCTCTCTGTCTGCCCCTCCCCCCCTCCTCTCCCTTCTCTCCCTCCCTCTGTCCTCTCTCTCTCTCTTCTGTCTCATCAGTGTTTCCTCCCCCAGAGTCCCCTGATGTTTAAGGACCAGATGCAGCAGGATGTCATCATGGTGCTCAAGTTTCCCTCCAACTCCCCGGTCACCCACGTGGCGGCCAACACTCTGCCCCACCTCAGCGTTCCCGCCGCCGTCACCGTCACCTGCAGCCGCTTGTTTGCCGTCAACCGCTGGCACAACACCGTCGGTATGTGTGTGTGTGGCGAAACGGCACCCGTGCGCTCTTGTGTGTGTGGACGTATACTGTGAGGGGTTTGTGTGATCAGCGTTTGTGTGTGTGTGTGTGTGTCGCAGGTCTGCGTGGAGCGCCAGGCTACTCTCTGGAACAGGCCCATCACCTTCCCATCGAAATGGACCCTCTCATTGGTCAGTACACAGACTCACAGACACTCTAATTTGTCGGCAAACCTAGAAAAGAATCCTATTTGGATAACTAGACAAATGGTCCCGGTTTTAATATATTCTCTTTGTGTGTGTGTGTTAGCTAACAACTCGGGGGTGAACAAGCGTCAGATCACAGATCTAGTGGACCAGAGCATTCAGATCAACACACACTGCTTCGTGGTTACCGCCGACAACCGCTACATCCTGGTGTGCGGTTTCTGGGACAAGAGCTTTCGGGTCTACTCTACTGAAACTGGTCGGTACACACACACACACACACACACCACATACACACACCATACACACATGCACATAAACACACACCAGAGACCTGGGTAAATAACTATTATAGCAGGTAAATTACTTGAGGTATGCTTGAATTAACTAAACCCAGTGCGTCAGTACCAACGGAACGGTCTCATAAGTGCCTGCTGTGAAACAAATCAAACGCAACATGTAGCGTTTGAAAAGAATTCCCTCGAAATAACTGACCTAGATGTATTCGGCCCTGAGTTCAACGCACACTCTGATTCACACTCCACCCCTCCCCTCCCCTCGCCCCACCACCTCCCCCCCCCTCTCCCCGCTCCCTCCCGCAGGTAAGCTGACCCAGATCGTGTTTGGCCACTGGGACGTGGTGACGTGCCTGGCCCGGTCCGAGTCCTACATCGGGGGAGACTGCTACATCGTGTCTGGCTCCAGAGACGCCACGCTGCTGCTCTGGTACTGGAGCGGGCGGCACCACATCATAGGAGACAACCCCAACAACAGTGAGTCACGCGTGTGTGTGTGTGTGAGAGAGTGTGTGTGTGTGTCTGTGTGCTTGTGTGTGAGAGTGTGTGTGTGTCTGTGTGTACGTGTGTCTGTGTAGGTGTGTAGGTGTGTCTGTGTGTAGGTGTGTCTGTGTCTGTGTGTCTGTGTATGTGTCACCGTACAGCTGGGGTGGACTGGTTGAACTCTGCCCTCTTGTGGTTGTTTGCCGTAGTGCAGTTACAGCCGTAGCGTGGGCTTCCTAACAGGACAACTGCTAGGACGGTTCTATGAAATATGGTTGCAATCTCTGTGCCTTAGATGGGGTGATGGATTTTTCAGTCTCTGTGGGTCATTTCTGTGTGTGTGTCCTGTTGCCTAGGTGACTACCCTGTGTGTGTGTCCCGTTGCCTAGGTGACTACCGTGTGTGTGTGTCCCGTTGCCTAGGTGACTACCCTGCTCCCAGAGCCGTGCTGACTGGTCATGACCATGAGGTGGTGTGTGTGTCCGTCTGCGCGGAGCTGGGTCTAGTCATCAGTGGGGCTAAAGGTCAGTGTGTGTGTGTGTGTGTGTAGAAACATGTTTGTGAGTTTGAAGAAGGAATGTCCATTCATATCAAATGTATACATTCAAATCAAACATCTAATGTGTTTGTGTGTGTGCAATGCGTTTGCTTGTATTTCCTTAATCTACAACTCACAGGAAAACCATATGTAATGTTGTTGTCGTTCCTGCCGGAACATTCTCCTCCTCCTCCTCCTCCTCCTCCTCCTCCTCCTCCTCCTCCTCCTCCTCCTCCCCCTCCTCCTCCTCCTCCTCCTCCTCCTCCTCCTCCTCCTCCTCCTCCTCCTCCTCCTCTTCATCCTCCAGAGGGCCCGTGCCTGGTCCACACCATCACAGGGGACCTGCTGAGGGCCCTGGAGGGCCCGGAGCTGTGCCAGCGGCCCCGCCTCATCTCCGTGTCCAGCGAGGGCCACTGCATCATCGGCTACGAGCGAGGCCGCTTCTGCAACTTCAGTATCAACGGCAAACTGCTGGCCCAGATGGAGGTCAACGACTCCACCAGGGTAAGGGGCCCGCAGGGCGGGACACGTGCTACACGCCTGAGCACACACACACTACACACACACACACACACACACACAAACAGCAACAGTATCATGCACCATCACCGAACCTTCCCAACTTCCACATCGCTGCATACACTCAGACAAACAATCCCACACACACACACACACACCACACACACCCACACACACACTCACTCAAGCGTCTCTCCCGGTGCTCTGGTGTGTGTGTGCAGGCCATCCTGCTGAGCAGTGACGGGCAGAACCTGGTGACGGGCGGGGACAACGGTGTGGTGGAGGTGTGGCAGGCCTGCGACTTCAAACAGCTCTACATCTACCCCGGCTGCGACGCCGGGATCCGCGCTATGGACCTTTCGCATGACCAGAGGTGTGTGTGTGTGTGTGTGTGAGAGAGAGAAAGCGTGCGCCCGATGGTGCGTTTTCAGTTTCCCTGTGTTTCCGTGTGTCCAAACCACCCCGTACGTGCTGTGTTCGCACACTGCCGACCTTGTTGACGTTTTGCACGGCCTCGCATGCTCTTTGTGGTTCCGATTTTGGGGGCCTGGTGTGGCGCGGGGCGCTCTGACGGCGTTGGGTCTGTCCCCCTCACAGGACCCTGATCACGGGCATGGCGTCCGGCAGCATCGTGGCGTTCAACATCGACTTCAACCGCTGGCACTACGAACACCAGAACAGGTACTGAGGACGGGAGGAGGAGGAAGGAGGAGAGAGGAGCGGGGAGGAAGAAGGAGAGGAGAGGGGGAGGAAGAAGGAGAAGAGGAAAGGACGAGGACGACGCGGGCTCATGCTGTACATACTGGCAACAAGGAGGCGAAGGATGTGGAAGGGAGGACGAGAGAGCGGGAAGAGGAAAGGCGGAGGTTATTTCGCGAGCTCTTTCTCCGACGCGGGACAAGCGCATCACTCCCCTCGGCACATACATGTAAACAACGCACACGTATGTAACCACGGCTACAGTCCATGACACCCTGAGGGTAAAGGTCCGTCAGAGCAGGACAGCGACACGGGATGGCTGTGCCAGGCCTGCACACACAGGACTGGTGGGAGAGAGCAGCTACTCTCCAAAATCATCCACTCTCCAAAATCATTCATTTCGTTTTGAATTTTTCTATTTATTTTTATGTTTTGGGGGGTGGAGGTGGGTTTGTTTGAGCGGGGCGAACGTAATAACACCAAGGACTGGTCTGAGCCGGTCTAAGCTGGTGTAAACCGGTCTGAACCGGTCTGAACTGGTCTGAATCAGTCTGAACCGGTCTGAACCGGTTCTTCCTATAGATCAAAACAGGTGCTATTGGCTTTAAACTAAATCCACCTTAAGCAAATGTTCTCTGAGTTCTCATTGCCCCCCTCTGTCTTTCTTTCTTTCTTTTCTTTCTTAATTGTTTCTTTTCTTTCTTTTTGTTTTTATTTTTATTTCATACCCACCAAGGGTATATATGATTTTTGTATATATGTCTCATGTTTCTTCTGGGGTTGACAGAGAAACGGAGATAACCGTTCAATTTCACACTCAACCTTTCACCACAGAACATGCCAATCACCTTTAATTTATTAATGACTTGCTGTTTGTAATATATTGTGTAATAATGATAATGTTGGCCATGACGGCAGTAATGTTGGTTCGGAGGAGGATTGATGATGATTGTGCTTTCTGCGGCCGTGTCGGTAAGATGGCGCCAGTACTAAGGATAAGCCTGAACCTTTGTATATTTGGTGATTGTTTTTGTCAAATATGTACAGACAGTCTTGGTTCAGGCTCTACGAGGGGGACTCAATCAACTGAATAAGACTGAAAAAGTCAAGAAAAACCTTCACTCACCCACATTTATTGATTATTTAAGAAAAAAAGAGAGAATCGAGTCAGTGTCAAAGTTTTGTTTTGTATTTGCACACGGCACCAATCACATATCATTATTTATTTAGCGGGATTATTTCCAGTCAGTTGCTATTTCGTTTAGGTCCATCTTTCCTGCTGGATTATTTGTGCATTGATGTTTTGTGTTTTAAAGACGATGACTTCATGTGTGATAATTAAGTTGTACAACCTCACAGCTGTAAGCAATATCATGATTCGGTAGCTGATAAAGGGATGGAGGTATGGAGAGGATGAGAGGAAAAGGGGGTGAAAAGTGAGTCGTACTGTATGTGTGTAAGCCATCTCGATCAAATACACACTCGCACATACCAACCAAGTTCAACTTACGTATCCAAAAAAAAAGGCTAAATATTTTTGGATCTATAAAACCCTAAAAACTATTGTATTCATGTTTTATTGCAAATATGTCAAATATGACATGTGTGAGTTGAAGTAAAAAAAACCATGAAAAGAAAAATAAAACATGGAAAGAATTTGATGACCTGACTTATTTATTTATTTATTTTATCTCCGAATACTTTTACTTCCCCCAACAAGATACTTTCCCAAAAATGTGCTTTGCGTCTTTCTTGACCTTGACCTGAATTTCTCACACATACATGGTTAAGGTTTTGCTACATCGTATCAAATGCTTTCGAATCTCCATGGAGACCCACCACCGTTACAGGAAGTCAGACCTGACCAACACAAAGAAGACCAATCTGGACCAGGCGGCCATTTTGGACAGATGGACCAATCAGAGCTGCGTCAGGCCAACCAGGAAGTATTCGCAGGAGGCCAGGAAACAGAAGAACCTGAGACAACCTGGCAACACTTCAGAGCGATCCCGGCAACGCATGACCTCTCATATCTGGTACCTCCTCTTCACGTCATCCTACACGGCAGTTCTCTCGTTATCTTTACAGACTGGACTGGATTCCGAAAATACAAACATGAAATTTTGCTTATTTTACTGAATTGAGTTGTTTAATTCTTCCAGATTGTGGTATGTTTGGCTGTAGCCTTGTTGAGGAACTGGCTGTGGTCTATTCAGGTTTAAACTTCCCCAGACAACACAATCCAGAGAGTAGAGCCGAGCTTGGTCATGTTTCGCTTACCATGAACACGGCTGATCGGAAACAAGCTGACATGGGCAGGAGAAAGGGATTTGATTTGTGGATTATTTTTCTCTCACACCCACTGTACACATATGGGCTAAATACTGTATATATACATGATTGACAATGTCAACTACATTTCCCATGAGGCATCGGCAGGGATTGAAATTATGAGCCGGTCCAGGTGTAAATTGCACAGCACGCTGTCCTTTCTACCTCCGTGTGTGTGAATGGGTGTGTGTGTGAATGGATGTGTGTGCGTGTGCCTGTGTGTGTGTGTGTGTGTGTGTCAGTGTGTGTGTGTCAGTGTGTGTGTGTCAGTGTGTGTGTGTGTGTGTGTCAGGTGTACAGCGAGGACACGGTGGACCTCTGCGAGGAGATGCTGCAGATCTCCATGTTGGTGAAGGAGCTCCCCCCCTCGCTGCCGGCGTCGGGCGGCGCTGAGGACGAGGACGTGATGATGTTCTTCAGCCTGTGGAGGGCGACGACGAGCAGCGTGAGCAGGAACGCCAGCAGGCTCAGGAAGACCCACACGTACACGTACACGCTCTCCTGGCGGCTCCCCGCCGCCGCCGCCGACACGGAGGAGGTCGGGGAGAACCGGGGGAACGCGCCGTTGTCGGGGGAGATGCCGGCCCCGTCGAGGTCCTCTGACGAGGGGTCCATCCCTGACATGCTGGCCGGAGGTGAGCTTCTGGGGAGAGAGGGAGGTCGTCAGTGGACTGGGGTGTGCTTTGGGAGAGCTTTAGGAGAGTCCGCATCCGCCAGTTCTGCTGCAAACGGTCAACTCTACCCCGCGACGCCTACGACCACGGTAAAAGTAAGGACTTTATCGTTATGGGTCAAATGTTATCCTCGACAGTGTTGCAGAGGCCCACTGATACAATGAAAGAACCTGAATGCAGAACCCGAAATTCTGAACCCCCACCAACAAAAACATAGATAGAAATAGTTTTCCACAATCTTCTCTTTAACACTTTAAACACAAGATTTACGTTACTGATTGTGGGGAAGGGTGTGTGAGATGAGAATTAGCATACGGGCACCCAGGAGTGTGTGTTTTTGGGGCTGTGAGCAGGTGGCTAGGACTGTGGACTGAGTCCAGCTTAGAGGCCAGGCTGGCAGGTGAAGAATTCAGGACGGTCGTGGGTCTAAGCTTCATCTGAGCCAGCCAGCACTTCAAAGGAGGAGGGGATTTAACATGGACAGGATGGAGGAGGGAGGCCAGAGAGCCTCGATCGCTCGCTCTCTGTCTCTCTCTCTCTGTGTCCCTCTCTCTGTCTCTCTCTCTCTCTCTCTCTGTCTCTCTCTCTGTCTCTCTCTCTCTCTCTCTCTCTGTCTCTGTCTCTCTCTCTGTCTCGCTCTCTCTCTGTCTCTCTCTGTCTCTCTCTCTCTCTTTCTCAATCTCTCATCTCTCTCTCTTTCTCTCTTGTCTGTCTCTCTTTTTCTCCCTCTGATTCATCTATGTCAATTGTATTCATATTTACCAAACCACCCTCTTCACACACACACTCCCACACATGCTCAGACACACATGTCCTCTGAACCTGCCTCTGGGACAGGGCAGAGTCAGTAATTGGGTGGGGGTGAAGGGCTAGCTGTCAGCCGTTATGGAGATGGAGTGTGTTTTCGTAATCTTTTATTGAAATGCTGCTGCTTTTGAAGTTCAGTGGACGTCTCTCTGTCCCTCTCTCTCTCTATGTCTCTCTCTCTCTCCCCCCCCCCCCACATTGTCTGTACACATCGCAGTCTGGGCACTGACAGGCTCTGTTCACTCCAGGCGCAAGCTTCCTTTCATTTTCTCTCTCTCTCTCTCTCTCTCTCTCTCTCTCTCTCTCTCTCTCTCTCTCTCTCTCTCTCTCTCTCTCTCTCTCTCTCTCTCTCCTTCCTCTCTCTCTCTCCATCTTTTTAGCCCTTGAATGCTCAGACACCCAGAATTATTCTCCCCCCCACCCCCCTCACGGTTTGTTATCTCTTTCATCCTCTCTCACCAGCTGTTTGACACCAGCCTCCCTCCCTCCTTCCTTTCTCCCTCTCGCTCCTTCTCTCCTTAGACCCTTTCTCTCTCATCCACTCTCTCCGCCGCTACCAAAGTCAAATTCACCCAACCGTTATTTTTCAATCCAGAGGTTAAATATCTATCTTCTTTCTTCCTCTTCTCTCCTCACAACTTTCTTTTAAATTTTCTATTCCCTCCATTTCCCAACTATCCCTCCCTCTATCCCCCTACTATCTTTTGTCGCTTCATTCTCTCCCTCTATTCGACGTTGTTCTTTCGCTCTTCAGGTATTTCTTTGTTATTGTTGATTATTATAATTTTGATCTAACCTCTAATGAAAGCAGTTCGGTGAAGTGCGTCATAATTGTGCCTAATGGTGCTTTTTGTAACCAGGCAACTGGCTAATTTAGCTCTTTTTCAATCTAATCTGCTTTCAGTGGCCAAGCTAGTCCGCCGGGGTTAGGCACGGAAGTGATGCAAACACACACACACACACACACACACACAGAGCCTCACAGTACGCACAAATATACGCACACACACACACACACACAAACAAACCACACTCGCACACACTTGACAGCTCATCCTGGACATTCTTATGTTTTCTCCATTTTCATATGACAGTTTATGAATCATTTATCTGGACCCATCTGTGTGGCTAAATGTCATGACATTTTGTCTTCATCCCTGACCCTGTATGTGTGTGTGTGTGTGTGTGTGTGTGTGTGTGTGTGTGAGAGAGAGAGAGGATTGCGACAGGGTTGTGAAGTACACCACAAAGCTCGGTGATCAAAACATGAAAAATCATAACTCCAAATAGAGAGACAGAGAGAGAGAGAGAGAGAGAGAGAGGCAGAGAGAGAGAGAGAGAGAGAGAGAGAGAGAGAGAGAGAGAGAGAGAGAGAGAGAGAGAGAGAGAGAGAGAGAGAGAGAGAGAGAGCAGGGGAAAGCTAGTGGGAGGTAGAGAGAAAGGGAGAGAGACGGAGCATTTCTCTCAGTCAACTGCATCTGACCAAAGTTGTTTCATGAGGTCCCGACAACATTCCTGTTGTGTGTGTGTGGGTCGTTGTGTGTGTGGGTCATTGTGAGTTTGGTCGTAAAAGCAGGAAATGACCCAGCATGCCTTTGGGCCATGCGCCCAGGATTCTGCTCATCCGTCTGTCTGAGACAAAACACTTCAAGTCCTCCCTCTCATTTCAGGACGGAGAATACAAGGCTTTCCTTCAGACCTCTTTCTATCCATCCCTCTCCCCCTTTCTTTCCCCATCAACAGGAAGCAGTCATTCCTCAAAATGTACAAGGCAAATGAATGAATGAATGAATGAATGAAGGGATTTGTAGCTTGTTAACCCTTTGCTGTAACTCCCCTCTGTCTGGCGTAGCCGCAATCTTCCTTCACGGCCAACCACTTTGTCTTCAGAGCACGTCTTTTTTGTCGGCCATTTTTCCCCTCTCTCCTTTTCCCTTCCTTCCATCCTTTGTCTTCTGACTCGGTTCTGAATGTGTTTCATTTAAGGAAACATGAAAGAGAGAGAGACAGAGAGAGAGAGGGGGGGGGACAGAGGGTGATCCATCCCCTGTGTTTTGGGTGTGTGTGCGCGTGTGTGTGCGTGCGTGTGTGTGCGTGTGTGTGTGGTTGTGTTTTGACCTTCGCTTTTACACCGTGCGACCTATCAAAATGACATCTCTGTGCCTCTCCTTCGACACAGTATGGCTAAAGCCACACAGCTGTCAAGCTACAATGCAATCACGCACACACACACACACACACACACACACACACACACACACACACACACACACACACACACACACACACACACACACACACACACACACACACACACACACGCGCACACACTTATTTGAAGGTGAATTTAAGCTGTGTCAAATAAAGCGAGCACATTTGATCAAATCCAGGTACACCAAGCTACTGTACATGCATTTGGCTGGTGCGAGCAGGAAGTGTTAATCTGACTAATGAACTGACCCACAATTGCCGCTACCGAGGACCCCTACCGAGTTACATTTCTTTCTTTCTCTTTGGCTCTATCTCGCTTTTCTCTCTCTCTCTCTCTCTCTCTCTCTCTCTCTCTCTCTCTCTCTCTCTCTCTCTCTCTCTCTCTCTCTCTCTCTCTCTCTCTCTCCCCCTCTCATCTACACATACTGTCGATAGCATGAAATCCATAGTTTGTTTATTCAACCTATCGTGAGTCTACGCACGTTAGTCTGATGAAGAGAGCTGATCACTCACCTGTTAGTGCAGGACGGTCCTCTTTCTCCGCTCTCCCTCTCTGGGTCGTTCTCTCTCTCTCAAATCCCGTCGATGTTCATCCTGCGCTGTGTGGTGGCTCCGTCAGGCTCTCTTGATACCCCAGGGATCTCCCTCTTTGTCTCTCTCTCTCTCTCTCTCTCTTTCTCTGTCTCTCCCTCTTTCTCTTTCTCTTACTTTCACTCTCTGGCTCCCTGTCACTGTCACTTTTTGCTCGCTCTCTCACTTTCTCTCTCTGTCTCTCTCTCTCTGTCTGTCTTCCTTTCCCTTTGCAACACCTCACGCTGGCAGATTCATTCTTCTCCTCAAACACACACGCAGACGATCACAGGCGGAAACTGGGTGTTCTCGCCTGTCCCCACCGCACACACACACACATCGAAGGAGAAGCTGTAGACCAGAGCACGTTCTGTTCGACTGACAGAATAGAGTGAGAGAGGCGGAGCATGAAGGAGACGAGAGAAGGACAGTTTTTTTTTTGCTTTTTTTGACTGGCTGGCTGGTGCCCTCCCTCCCTCCCTCCCTGTCTCCCTGTCTCCCTCCCTGTCTCCCTCCCTCCCTGTCTCCCTCCCTCCCTCCCTGTCTCCCTCCCTCCCTGTCTCCATCCATCGGTCTCATATCTCTCTATTGCTCCACTCTTTCCCGTCTTTTGCTCATCCCTCCTCAGTGACAACCTCATTATCTGTTACCTCTCTTACACACTTCAAACCTGTACTTGGAAGTGCCACAAGTGCTTGGGCGTGCGGGCACACACACACACACACTCACAGTATACATTTATAATCACACAGCCGGACAGTTTAAGAACTGCAAAGAATGGCAGAGAACAAGAAGAAGCTACTTGTGTGTGTGTGTGTGTGTTTGTGAGAGAGGGGAGAGAGAGAGAGAGAGAGAGAGAGAGAGAGAGAGAGAGAGAGAGAGAGAGAGAGAGAGAGAGGGCGCGCTCTCTCTATGTGGTTTCATGCATCCTGACAGTGGGCGGTCGGAACAGACATAGGTAGGGGAGGACATGTTTGACAGAAGTGACCTGAACATGTGAGTCCTAATTGAAGCGTGGGAGGCATCCCATTTCTACCCAGCGTGGATAATCACCATGTGTGCACTGTTCGCCACAGTGTTGGTATTCATGCCGTAGGCGAGGGAGAGTGTGTGTGTGTGTGTGTATTTGACATATTTGTGTACTGTATGTTTGTGTGTGCCTGTGCTTGCGATGTTGTGTTTGTGCTAAGTGTGTGCGTGAGAACTCATCTACACAGTGTGTGTGTGTGTGTGTGAGAACTCATTCACACAGTGTGTGTGTGTGTTTGCAGGGAGGTGTCTAATGGTCTCTTTCTTTCTGGACCATGGGTCACAGCGGGAGGCATGGTTATGGCTTCAGCCTGAGTCATCCGCCCCCCGTCGGGGCCCCTCCCTGGCAGAGGAAACAGAAAGGTCAGAGGTCAGCCTGTGTGACACAGTCCTCTCCACTGCTCTTTGTTCTGTTTCCCTCCCCTCTTCTGTTCTCTACCACTCTCTGCCTCTCGCCTCCTCTCCTCCTCTCCTCTGGCCTTGTCTGCTTCTCTCCTCCTCTCCTCTCCTCCTCTCCGTATCTCCTCCTCTCCTTTCCTTTCCTCTCCTCATCTCTTCATCTACTCATCTCTTCTCCTCATCTCCTCTCCTCATCTCATCTCCTCATCTCATCTCCTCATCTCATCTCCTCATCTCTTCTCTTCTCCTCATCTCATCTCCTCATCTCTTCTCCTCATCTCTTCTCCTCATCTCCTCTCCTCATCTCATCTCCTCATCTCATCTCCTCATCTCTTCTCCTCATCTCATCTCCGACTCGACTCATCTCTTCTCCTCATCTCATCTCCTCTCCTTATCTCCTTTCCTCGACCCCTCTCCCGAGTAAAAGAGAAAGAAAAAAATATGTGATATAGAACGAAGATAAAATGCAATAAGTGGAATATTTAACAGTCTATATTTAAGTATCTGATTTGAGAAATGTGTTGTTCGAGGTTTAAAATTGGGGGAGTCAGGTGGCTGAGCGGTGAGGGAATCGGGCTAGTAAGGGCCGGTTCGATTCCCGGTCATGCCAACTGACGTTGTGTCCTTGGGCAAGGCACTTCACCCTACTTGCCTCGGGGGAATGTCCCTGTACTTACTGTAAGTCGTTCTGGATAAGAGCGTCTGCTAAATGACTAAATGTAAATGTAAATGTAATGTAAAATTCAAACTGTGTTTGTTGATGATTCAGTGTGTGTTAGGTTATGTATGAATATTCATGCGTAGGAGGGTCATATGGTATTGATGGTGTGTCATGTGGTCCAGATTGTTGTGAACCATAAGGATCCTCCTCCCCAACTGCCTGAGACTGAGACAGGGAGAGGGAGACATAGACAGAGAGAGGGAGAGAGATTGAGGGAGAGAGATAGAGGGAGAGAGAGACAGAGAGAGGGAGAGAGAGAGACAGAGAGAGAGAGACAGACAGAGGGAGAGAGAGACAGAGAGAGACAGAGAGAGGGAGAGAGAGACAGAGGGAGGGAGAGATAGAGAGAAAGAGAGAGAGAGACAGAGAGAGGGAGAGAGAGACAGAGAGGGAAAGATCCTGTAGAGGGAAAGAAAAAAGAAAGAGAGGGAGAGTAGGGGAGAGAAGGGGAGAGAGGGAGGGGGAGAGAGAAAGAGACAGAGAGCCATCAAGATGCAAAGAATGAGGGAGGATCCCTCTGGGATTCTGGAACCCCAGCCTCTCTCTCCCCAGCCTCTCTCTCCCCAGCCTCTCTCTCCCTAGCCTCTCTCTCCCCAGCCTCTCTCTTCCCAGCCTCTCTCTCCCCAGCCTCTCTCTCCCCAGCCCCTCCAGTAGATCTGACAGAATGATTCAGCAGAACAATCTTCTCTATCAGACTGGGACAGAAAAAAATCTACAGATACTTCTGGTGTCTCTGTTTGACAGATCACAATAGCAGTGAATGTGGTTTGCTGTCGCACAGTCACTGTGCGAAGTTTACAAAGTCCATGACATCGAATGGCAGTTTCTGTCTGTAGTTCTCGCCTGGGTTTCTATGACGATTACTGTTGATCACAGGAAGAGCGGAGGAGGGCGATGAGCCGCATCACTGTTCCACCTATCACAGCCGCACAAGCCGTCCTCTGAGGCTTCTGGGTAATTCCCATGATGCCTGAGCAGACTAAGCTTGTCCTGTGGGACATCGGATGTGTGGTAGCAATTCTAATGTGCGGGTGGGTGCGTGTGCGAGTAGCTGTATGTGAATGTGTTTGCATGACTGTGTGTAGGAATGTATCTGTTTGGCCTTCTGTGGATGTGTCTATGAGTCTGGTTGTCTCTGTATGTGTGTGTGTGTGTGTGTGTGTGTGTGTGTGTGCGCACGTGAATGTGTGTGTGCTGGTGTGAATGTCTGTCTGAGAATCTGGTTGTGTGTGTGTGAATGTGCATGTGCGTGCTTGTGTGGATACACGTCAGTGCATCTGCTTGTGTGTGTGTGTCAGCAAGAGAGAGAGAGAGAGAGAGAGGGGGGGGGGGAGAGAGAGAGAGAGAGGTTGAGAGGGGGAGAGAGAGAGAGAGGGGGAGAGAGAGAGAGAGAGAGAGAGAGAGAGAGAGAGAGAGAGAGAGAGAGAGAGAGAGAGAGAGAGAGAGAGAGAGAGAGAGAGAGAGAGAGAGAGAGAGAGGACTGAACGACAGAGATAAGACAGCTGGCCTAGGCTGGCATTTGTCGCTAATCCCGGCGGGCTGAGGAATGGCGGACACTTCCATGTCGCCCGTTGATCCCCAGCCTGTTCCGTCGTCACGGCAGCCCAGCCGAGTCCTCGTCGGGGCTCCAGCCGCCGCCGAGCATTCTAATGAGAGCACGGCGCAAAGAGGAGGGGCGTGGCCTCTCATTCTGCGCCCATGTGACGTTCTGGGGGAAGACACATACAGGGACAAGGACATAGCTGGGGACAGGGAATGGGGAGGGGGGGCTATAGTAAGGTACAGGGACAGAGATAGGGGCAGGGACAGGTAAATCTATTGGTGGTCAAGGTTCTGACTGAGTCCAGATGATTCTACCCTACTGTAGACTTCATGGTTCCCACTGTGGTTTCCTATTGGATGAGGTGGGAGCACCTGACAAAGCTGTTGCCTGTTGTTCAAGTGGAATGAAGGCACAATTAGAGCACCTGTGAATAAAGTGTTCCCACTTCTCAGAGATCAGACAGGAAGTGAGGCCCTTATGCCAACTTCCCTTGTCGTAACGGTGGTACGCCAGTCAAGATGATATGCAGTGATAAGGTGGAGTAGGGCCAGGCTGAACACACTGAGGCATGACACACACACACACACACATGCACACACAGACAGAAACACACACACACATGCACCATCTCTCTCATGCTCTCCCTTCACCCCATGTCCTCTTTTTCATTCTCTCTCTCTCATTCTCTCTCTCTCCATCCCTCTCTCTCTCCCTCGCCCCCCCCCCCTCCCTCTCTCTCCCTCTATTTTTCTTTTCCCTGCTCCTGCCTGCCAGGGTTTTGGTTGTCCTGAATTCTAATGAGATGGGGATCACACTCAGACACTCACCAGCAACGACGGTGACGGAATTCACCCATGTGTGTCCAGTGGAACATGCATCATTGTTATTCAGCAATGTAAGTAAACAGACACAAAAAAAAACATTATTTTTCTCCAAAAGTGTGTCAACAGAACACAGATCCATCAGACAGCACGGACCCCAAATCCATTGATTGAATGGAAAGAAAGAGACAGAATAGAGAAATTGTCCTCAAAAGTCGGATTAATTTGAATAAATGAATAATTTAAAGAAGAGAGGGTTTTAGACGCTGAAGTAGCTGAACAAGAAGAAGCCTCATTTCATAAATTCATAATTCATAAGCAGTTCATTGCAGAGGGGTTCTGGGTTGGGGGGAATTCTCTGAGGGGGTTGTGTGTGTGTGAGTGTGTGTTGGGGGGGTGTGCAAGCACTTCTCCTCCCAAAAAGTCTCTCCATCCCCTGAATTCTTCAGGGAGAGGGCAAGGAGAAACTAACCCATAAGTAAACATTCAAAGTTTGATCAAAGCCCTTTGAATCAGTGCGGGTTCTCCCCACGTGAAGCCTGTGATGTTTAATAAAAGCAAGTCCTCAGGCGCTCTGAGTAAATTGGGACAGCCATTCTCTTCCGTGTTATTATCAGAATATCAGCGCTCAGTCTTAACTTACTGCTGCCGAGGAGCGAGGACCACCGAGTGTGTCCACTCGTGACTTTTATTACATTCGTGGCTTTAAACTAGCCTGGTCCAAACCGGACTCTCTCCTACATTTCATTTGCTCGCTCCATTGACAAGCGTTAACTTCCTTGAAGGTGGGTACTCTGTTGAAGTTTAAAACTATTGGATCTGCCCAGAGCCCACTCTGATCTGCCATAACCAATCGCTAGCGTTCGCCTTAGCCAACTCCTTCACCACTAACGGAGCTAGCTGGAAAATCAAACGAACCCCGTGGGGATCAAAGATTGTTCTTGCTCCGGCCTTAACTTCTGGATATTCGGCAGCGTTGCCACAAAGGACCGAATGGCTTCGCTTGCATCTTTCTCCGCCGCCATTACGGAACTACAACTCAAACTAGCGCACAACATCAAAGTCATCGTTCTCAGCCACTCCCTCTGTTCGCTGATTGGACCGGTAAAAAGTTTACCGGAGACCTCTGACCAATATACCTCAAGCCCAGACGCAGTACAAAAGCAAAAGGAAAATGTACATTTACATTTACATTTTGTAAACATTACAAAATGTTTACAAAAGGAAAATTGAGCGGAAGTACGTAGGAGGGCAGAGCCAGAATAGATTTAAACCACCACGTGTATGCAATGTGAATCTCTCATGTAGAACATATCACCAGCGGTGGCCTATAGCATACTGTTTATCTATTTGAATAACTAGTTAAATAAAGACGTGAGTGTCTTGACAGAGCTGTCAATCACACTGAGCCTCCTCCCCTCCATGAAACACATCATTTAATAATGAGCAGGGGCAGTCCTGGTGCACATACGGCAGAAGGGACCGCACCGCAGCAAATACAGAGTGGAGCGCCCGGTATGGTTTTGTTTCCGTGAAGTAATGTACTGTTTTATTTCATTGTGTGTGCAGGGATTGTAAATTGCTTTCTTGTCTCGGTGGGTTTTCCCGTTGTTAATAAATACAAACAATAATGAACCACTGATGAGTCAAATGAGTAAGATAGCAGAACCTCCCCAATGTAAACGAGTAGTTAAGGCTTGATTACTTTTTTTCAGTTTTTTCCCCCCAGCAATATAAATACTGCAATTTTCGGCACATCCTTGGGGCCCTGTTCTAAAGTAACAAAGATTCTGCCCTGCAGTTCTGTTTCTCTCCCCAACAGGGGGTCTCTTGATATGAATGGAGCCCTGCTTGCGTTCCATGTAAAACAACTGAATATCAAACAAATGCTTACATTTACATTTAGTCATTTAGCAGACGCTCTTATCCAGAGCGACTTACAGTAAGTACAGGGACATTCCCCCGAGGCAAGTAGGGTGAAGTGCCTAGCCCAAGGACACAACGTCAGTTTGCACGGCCTGGAATCGAACTGGCAACCTTCGGATTACTAGCCCGATTCCCTCACCGCTCAGCCACCTGACTCCCAATATGCTATAGGCATCATGATATGACTTTGATATGAGGGGCTGGGAGGAGGAACGTAAGGAGGGATGGCTGTATAAAACCGAAGACCCATGCTCGCATGGCCCCTTGGCAGTCACAGTTCTGACTAGTCAGGGACGTGAGGATGAGGCCACAGTGGACTGTTGAGTTCCACACCTTGATTGAGAGAGTTCCAGGTATGGTCGGGGGCGTGTGTGTGTGTGTATGTGTGTGTGTGTTCACGGCCGGCTGTCCTCATCCTGTCAGCTGTAATACATCACACTAATGGAATGGCAGCAGCCCAATGCCAACCGTCACACGCAATCTGCATATGTTTAGGGACCAAACGTGTGTGTGTGTGCGCGTGTGTGTGTTTGTATGAGTGATAAAGTGTATCTGTGAGAGAAAACGTTTGTACTTGGGATTGTGCATGTGTTGCTTGTGTGTGTGTGTGTGTGTGTGTGTGTGTGTATGTGTGTGTGTGTGTGTGTGTGTGTGAGAGTATTTGGAGGTGTACATGCCTTTGTCCTCGCCGCAGGGAACGAGAACGAATATAGATTTTCTCCAAAGAAAAAAAGGGAACCGGAAGTGATGTCCTTAGTCCTTTTTCCTGTGTGAGAGGTGTAGGCCCATTAGACACCTGTAGAGAAACTAAGACCAGGGTACAACACAGATGGGTCTGTGGGGGAACAGACCCACACACAGATGGGTCTGTGGGGGAAGAGACCCACACTAAAAAAGAGTCCCGGTACAAAACACACTCCCCCTCATCATGTTGCGTCCTGTGGAAATAGAGGACTGGAGCGAAAACGGGCAGTTACATAAAACGTGTAAAACCCTCCTGATGCATGTGAGAGTGAGAGTCGCAGTTACGGAGTGGAATAAAAATTTGTGGGAAAGATCTAGATCTTTCCGTTCTTTTGCTTTTCTTTTTCTTCTTGTAATTGTTCATTTCAAAATCAAAAGACACACATTTACAGATCGTGGTATGTATTTCTGGGATTGTACTGCATGGCAAAAGTATAAGCATACAAGGAAAATAAAGCATGAAGCATTTAAAATAATAATAATGATATATAATTAATTGAGATAGCAATACATCTTTTTTTCACTGTCACAGAACAGTGTTGCTCCATAGCTTTTTTAAAAGGCATCCTGGATTTACCAATGGAGCACAACAATTACAAATATGATCAAGCATAATTCAATTCATTAATAAACAAAACTTGCTCAAGAAAAATATCAAATCCTATCCTCTATCATTTTTACATTTACTTTTAGTCATTTAACAGACGCTCTTATCCAGAGCGACTTACAGTAAGTACAGGGACATTCCCCCCGAGGCAAGTAGGGTGAAGTGCCTTGCCCAAGGACACAACGTCTTTTGACATGGCCAGAATCAAACTGGCAACCTTCAGATTACTAGCCTGATTCCCTAACCACTCAGCCACCTGACTCCTACTATCAATATGTCATTCTGAACAATAAAGGAAAAGCGTTAACATGCATCTATTTAGCATGTGGCTCTAATGATAACGTTGTGTAAAACCCAAACTTTTTCCTCCAGGTGTTATGGAGTGGAACATTACATTTAGTCATTTAGCAGACGCTCTTATCCAGAGCGACTTACAGTAAGTACAGGGATATGGATAGCCTGACTGCTGGTGAACATTTGTCATCCAACTTCCATTTTACCTTCAGTTGGACCACATTTAGGTTGTAAAGTCCCACTATCTCTCCCTCAGGGGCTGAGAACTTGAACCTTTTTCAGACCGACAGTGATGTCTGCTGGTAGCCCTCGTCTAATCAATTCCTCCCGGAGCTGGAACCAACGGCACAGAATCACCGGTGAGACTTTGAGCTGATGAGGAGTAACTGTAATTGGTGTTAAGCTGTCTGGTCCAACAATGACAGAGACACTAACCTGCTGCAAGTAGACCTCCTTGATGTAGGTTTCGTTTAGCTTGGTCACAGAGGACACCCTCATAGTCAGTCCAACTGGGACTCCTGTGGATGCACAGTGACTTGGTGAACACGCGTATTCATACAGGTACATGCCCAGGTGAGCACACACACATATATATTCTGCCACAGTTATACTCTTACAGTAATTTTGCAACTTTAAATAAACCTTTAAACATTCATGAACAGACATTATTTTTACTTACTAGATACATCACTTGCCGTTGAATTGTCCACCTTCCTAGTTGAGATGTTTGGAGATGATGCAGTTGTGGGTGGCAGAGTGGTGGTTGCGGGTGTTGTAGTATTTCTTGTGGGTATTGGTGTGGTAGTACTAGGTGTTGGTATGGTAGTTGTGAATGTTGGTGTGGTAGTTGTGAATGTTGGAGTGGTAGTTGTGGCATCAGGTATAGTATTTGTGTTTGTTGTGAACATTTGTGTCATAGTTTTGGGGTCTGGTGTGGTAGTAGTATTTGTTGGTGTGGTAGTTGTGGCATCAGGTATAGTATTTGTGTTTGTTGTGAACATTTGTGTCATAGTTTTGGGGTCTGGTGTGGTAGTAGTATTTGTTGGTGTGGTAGTTGTGTTTGTTGGTGTGGTAGTAGTATTTGTTGGTGTGGTAGTTGTGGATGGTTCTGTGGTAGTTGTGGGAGTTTGTGTGGTAGTTGTGGGTGCTTGTGTGGTAGTTGTGGAAGTTTGAGTGGTAGTTTTGGGTGCTTGTGTGGTAGTTGTGGGTGCTTGTGTGGTAGTTGTGGGTGTTTGTGTGGTAGTTGTGGGTGTTTGTGTGGTAGTTGTGGGTGCTTGTGTGGTAGTTGTGGTTGTTTCAGTAATAGTTGCTGGTTTTTCAGTGGTAGTTGTGGGCGTTGATGTGGTAGTTGTGGGAGTTTGTGTGGTAGTTGTGGGTGTTTCTGTGGTGGTTGTGGGAGTTTGTATGGTAGTTGCCGGTGCTTGTGTGGTAGTTGTGGGTGTTTCAGTAGTAGTTGTGGGTTTTTCAGTGGTAGTTGTGAGTGTTTCAGTGGTAGTTGTGGGCGTTGATGTGGTAGTTGTGGGTGTTTGTGTGGTAGATGTGGGTGATTCTGTGGTAATTGTGGGAGTTTGTGTGGTAGTTGTGGGAGTTTGTGTGGTAGTTGTGGGTGCTTGTGTGGTAGTTGTGGGTGTTTGTGTGGTAGTTGTGGGTGCTTGTGTGGTAGTTGTGGGAGTTTGTGTGGTAGTTGTGGGTGCTTGTGTGGTAGTTGTGGGTGCTTGTGTGGTAGTTGTGGGTGTTTCTGTGGTAGTTGTGGGTGTTTCGGTGGTAGTTGTGGGTGTTGATGTGGTAGTTGTGGGGTTTTCAGTGGTAGTTGTGGGAGTTTGTGTGGCAGTTGTGGGTGCTTGTGTGGTAGTTGTGGGTGTGTCTGTGGTAGTTGTGGGTGTTTCAGTGGTAGTTGTGGGTGTGGATGTGGTAGTTGTGATTGTTGATGTGGTAGTTGTAGGTACTTGTGTGGTAGTTGTGGTTGTTTCAGTGGTAGTTTTGGGTCTTTCAGTGGTAGTTGTGGGTGTTTGAGTGGTAGTTGTGGGTATTGATGTGGTAGTTGTGGGGTTTTGTGTGGTAGTTGTGGGTGCTTGTGTGGTAGTTGTGGGTGCTTGTGTGGTAGTTGTGGGTGTTTGTGTGGTAGTTGTGGGTGTTTGTGTGGTAGTTGTGGGTGCTTGTGTGGTAGTTGTGGGTGTTTCAGTAATAGTTGCTGGTTTTTCAGTGGTAGTTGTGGGCGTTGATGTGGTAGTTGTGGGTGCTTGTGTGGTAGTTGTGGGTGCTTGTGTGGTAGTTGTGGGTGTTTCTGTGGTAGTTGTGGGTGTTTCGGTGGTAGTTGTGGGTGTTGATGTGGTAGTTGTGGGGTTTTCAGTGGTAGTTGTGGGAGTTTGTGTGGCAGTTGTGGGTGCTTGTGTGGTAGTTGTGGGTGTGTCTGTGGTAGTTGTGGGTGTTTCAGTGGTAGTTGTGGGTGTTGATGTGGTAGTTGTGATTGTTGATGTGGTAGTTGTAGGTACTTGTGTGGTAGTTGTGGTTGTTTCAGTGGTAGTTTTGGGTCTTTCAGTGGTAGTTGTGGGTGTTTGAGTGGTAGTTGTGGGTATTGATGTGGTAGTTGTGGGGTTTTGTGTGGTAGTTGTGGGTGCTTGTGTGGTAGTTGTGAGAGTTTGTGTGGTAGTTGTGGGTGCTTGTGTGGTATTTGTGGGTGTGTCAGTGGTAGTTGTGGGTGTTGATGTGGTAGTTGTGGGCATTGCTGTGGTAGTTGTGGATGTTTCAGTCATAGTTGTGGGTGTTTTGGTGGTACTTGTGGGTGCTTGTGTGGTAGTTGTGGGCATAGATGTGGTAGTTGTGGGTGTTTCTGTGGTAGTTGTGGGAGCTTGTGTGGTTGTCGTGGGTGTTTCTGTCGTAGTTGTGGGTGTTTGTGTGGTAGTTGTGGGTGCTTGTGTGGTAGTTGTGGGTGCTTGTGTGGTAGTTGTGGGTGTTTGTGTGGTAGTTGTGGGTGTTTCTGTGGTGGTTGTGGGAGTTTGTATGGTAGTTGCGGGTGCTTGTGTGGTAGTTGTGGGTGTTTCAGTAGTAGTTGTGGGTTTTTCAGTGGTAGTTGTGGGTGTTTCAGTGGTAGTTGTGGGCGTTGATGTGGTAGTTGTGGGTGTTTGTGTGGTAGATGTGGGTGATTCTGTGGAAATTGTGGGAGTTTGTGTGGTAGTTGTGGGAGTTTGTGTGGTAGTTGTGGGTGCTTGTGTGGTAGTTGTGGGTGTTTGTGTGGTAGTTGTGGGTGCTTGTGTGGTAGTTGTGGGAGTTTGTGTGGTAGTTGTGGGTGCTTGTGTGGTAGTTGTGGGTGCTTGTGTGGTAGTTGTGGGTGTTTCTGTGGTAGTTGTGGGTGTTTCTGTGGTAGTTGTGGGTGTTTCGGTGGTAGTTGTGGGTGTTGATGTGGTAGTTGTGGGGTTTTCAGTGGTAGTTGTGGGAGTTTGTGTGGCAGTTGTGGGTGCTTGTGTGGTAGTTGTGGGTGTGTCTGTGGTAGTTGTGGGTGTTTCAGTGGTAGTTGTGGGTGTTGATGTGGTAGTTGTGATTGTTGATGTGGTAGTTGTAGGTACTTGTGTGGTAGTTGTGGTTGTTTCAGTGGTAGTTTTGGGTCTTTCAGTGGTAGTTGTGGGTGTTTGAGTGGTAGTTGTGGGTATTGATGTGGTAGTTGTGGGGTTTTGTGTGGTAGTTGTGGGTGCTTGTGTGGTACTTGTGAGAGTTTGTGTGGTAGTTGTGGGTGCTTGTGTGGTATTTGTGGGTGTGTCAGTGGTAGTTATGGGTGTTGATGTGGTAGTTGTGGGCATTGCTGTGGTAGTTGTGGATGTTTCAGTCATAGTTGTGGGTGTTTTGGTGGTACTTGTGGGTGCTTGTGTGGTAGTTGTGGGCATAGATGTGGTAGTTGTGGGTGTTTCTGTGGTAGTTGTGGGAGCTTGTGTGGTTGTCGTGGGTGTTTCTGTCGTAGTTGTGGGTGTTTTTGTGGTAGTTGTGGGTGCTTGTGTGGTAGTTGTGGGTGCTTGTGTGGTAGTTGTGGGTGTTTCAGTGGTAGTTGTGGGTGTTGATGTGGTAGTTGTGGGCATAGATGGGGTAGTTGTGGGTGTTGATGTGGTAGTTGTGGGTGTTTCTGTGGTAGTTGTGGGAGCTTGTGTGGTAGTTGTGGGTGCTTGTGTGGTAGTTGTGGGTGCTTGTATGGTAGTTGTGGGTGTTTGTGTGGTAGTTGTGGGTGCTTGTGTGGTAGTTGTGGGAGTTTGTGTGGTAGTTGTGGGTGCTTGTGTGGTAGTTGTGGGTGTGTCTGTGGTAGTTGTGGGTGTTTCAGTGGTAGTTGTGGGTGTTGATGTGGTAGTTGTGGGCATAGATGTGGTAGTTGTGGGTGTTGATGTGGTAGTTGTGGGTGTTTCTGTTGTAGTTGTGGGAGCTTGTGTGGTAGTCGTGGGTGTTTCTGTCGTAGTTGTGGGTGTTTGTGTGGTAGTTGTGGGTGCTTGTGTGGTAGTTGTGGGTGCTTGTGTGGTAGTTGTGGGAGTTTGTGTGGTAGTTGTGGGTGCTTGTGTGGTAGTTGTGGGTGTGTCTGTGGTAGTTGTGGGTGTTTCAGTGGTAGTTGTGGGTGTTGATGTGGTAGTTGTGGGCATTGATGTGGTAGGTGTGGGTGTTTTTGTGGTAGTTGTGGGTGTTTCTGTGGTAGTAGTGGGTGTTTGTGTGGTAGTTGTGGGTGTTTGTGTGGTAGTTGTGGGTGCTTGTGTGGTAGTTGTGGGTGCTTGTGTGGTAGTTGTGGGTGTTTGTGTGGTAGTTGTGGGTGCTTGTGTGGTAGTCATGGGTGTTTCTGTGGTAGTTGTGGGTGTTTGTGTGGTAGTTGTGGGTGCTTGTGTGGTAGTTGTTGGTGCTTGTGTGGTAGTTGTGGGTGTTTGTGTGGTAGTTGTGGGTGCTTGTGTGGTAGTTGTGGGTGCTTGTGTGGTAGTTGTGGGAGTTGGTGTGGTAGTTGTTGGTGCTTGTGTGGTAGTTGTGGGTGTTTCTGTGGTAGTTGTGGGTGTTTCAGTGGTAGTTGTGGGTGTTGATGTGGTAGTTGTGGGCATAGATGTGGTAGTTGTGGGTGTTGATGTGGTAGTTGTGGGTGTTTCTGTGGTAGTTGTGGGAGCTTGTGTGGTTGTCGTGGGTGTTTCTGTCGTAGTTGTGGGTGTTTGTGTAGTAGTTGTGGGTGCTTGTGTGGTAGTTGTGGGTGCTTGTGTGGTAGTTGTGGGTGTTTGTGTGGTAGTTGTGGGTGCTTGTGTGGTAGTTGTGGGAGTTTGTGTGGTAGTTGTGGGTGCTTGTGTGGTAGTTGTGGGTGTGTCTGTGGTAGTTGTGGGTGTTTGTGTGGTAGTTGTGGGTGCCTGTGTGGTAGTCGTGGGTGTTTCTGTGGTAGTTGTGGGTGCTTGTGTGGTAGTTGTTGGTGCTTGTGTGGTAGTTGTGGGTGTTTGTGTGGTAGTTGTGGGTGCTTGTGTGGTAGTTGTGGGAGTTTGTGTGATAGTTGTGGGTGCTTGTGTGGTAGTTGTGGGTGTTTCTGTGGTAGTTGTGGGTGTTTCAGTGGTAGTTGTGGGTGTTGATGTGGTAGTTGTGGGCATAGATGTGGTAGTTGTGGGTGTTGATGTGGTAGTTCTTTGTGTTTCTGTGGTAGTTGTGGGAGCTTGTGTGGTAGTCGTGGGTGTTTCTGTCGTAGTTGTGGGTGTTTGTGTGGTAGTTGTGGGTGCTTGTGTGGTAGTTGTGGGTGCTTGTGTGGTAGTTGTGCGTGTTTGTGTGGTAGTTGTGGGTACTTGTGTGGTAGTTGTGGGAGTTTGTGTGGTAGTTGTGGGTGCTTGTATGGTAGTTGTGGGTGTGTCTGTGGTAGTTGTGGGTGTTTCAGTGGTAGTTGTGGGTGTTGATGTGGTAGTTGTGGGCATTGATGTGGTAGTTGTGGGTGTTTTTGTGGTAGTTGTGGGTGTTTCTGTGGTAGTAGTGGGTGTTTGTGTGGTACTTGTGGGTGTTGATGTGGTAGTTGTGGGTGTTTCAGTGGTAGTTGTGGGTGCTTGTGTGGTAGTTGTGGGTGTTTGTGTGGTAGTTGTGGGTGCTTGTGTGGTAGTTGTGGGAGTTTGTGTGGTAGTTGTGGGTGCTTGTGTGGTAGTTGTGGGTGTGTCTGTGGTAGTTGTGGGTGTGTCTGTGGTAGTTGTGGGTGTTTGTGTGGTAGTTGTGGGTGCCTGTGTGGTAGTCTTGGGTGTTTCTGTGGTAGTTGTGGGTGCTTGTGTGGTAGTTGTTGGTGCTTGTGTGGTAGTTGTGGGTGTTTGTGTGATAGTTGTGGGTGCTTGTGTGGTAGTTGTGGGAGTTTGTGTGGTAGTTGTGGGTGCTTGTGTGGTAGTTGTGGGTGTTTCTGTGGTAGTTGTGGGTGTTTCAGTGGTAGTTGTGGGTGTTGATGTGGTAGTTGTGGGCATAGATGTGGTAGTTGTGGGTGTTGATGTGGTAGTTGTGGGTGCTTGTGTGGTAGTTGTGGGTGTTTGTGTGGTAGTTGTGGGTGCTTGTGTGGTAGTTGTCGGAGTTTGTGTGGTAGTTGTGGGTGCTTGTGTGGTAGTTGTCGGAGTTTGTGTGGTAGTTGTGGGTGCTTGTGTGGTAGTTGTGGGTGTGTCTGTGGTAGTTGTGGGTGTTTCAGTGGTAGTTGTGGGTGTTGATGTGGTAGTTGTGGGCATTGATGTGGTAGTTGTGGGTGTTTTTGTGGTAGTTCTGGGTGTTTCTGTGGTAGTAGTGGGTGTTTGTGTGGTACTTGTGGGTGTTGATGTGGTAGTTGTGGGTGTTTCAGTGGTACTTCTGGGTGTTTGTGTGGTAGTTGTGGGTGCTTGTGTGGTAGTTGTAGTTGTCGGAGTTTGTGTGGTAGTTGTGGGTGCTTGTGTGGTAGTTGTGGGTGTGTCTGTGGTAGTTGTGGGTGTTTCAGTGGTAGTTGTGGGTGTTGATGTGGTAGTTGTGGGCATTGATGTGGTAGTTGTGGGTGTTTTTGTGGTAGTTGTGGGTGTTTCTGTGGTAGTCGTGGGTGTTTGTGTGGTACTTGTGGGTGCTTGTGCGGTAGTTGTGGATGTTTCTGTGGTAGTTGTGGGTGTTTCAGTGGTAGTTGTGGGTGTTGATGTGGTAGTTGTGGGTTTTTCAGTGGTAGTTGTGGGAGTTTTTGTGGTAGTTGTGGGTGTTTCAGTGGTAGTTCTGGGTGTTGATGTGGTAGATGTGGGTTTTTCAGTGGTAGTTGTGGGAGTTTGTGTGGCAGTTGTGGGTGTTTCAGTGGTAGTTGTGGGTGCTTTTGTGGTAGTTGTGGGTGTTTCTGTGGTAGTTGTGGGTGTTTCGGTGGTAGTTGTGGGTGTTGATGTGGTAATTGTCTGGTTTTGAGTGTTAGTTGTGGGAGTTTGTGTGGCAGTTGTGGGTGCTTGTGTGGTAGTTGTGGGTGTGTCTGTGGTAGTTGTGGGTGTTTCAGTGGTAGTTGTGGGTGTTGATGTGGTAGTTGTGGGTGTTTGTGTGGTAGTTGTAGGTGTTTCTGTGGTAGTTGTGGGTGTTGATGTGGGTTTTTCAGTTGTAGTTGTGGGAGTTTGTGTGGCAGTTGTGGGTGCTTGTGTGGTAGTTGTGGGTGCTTGTGTGGTAGTTGTGGTTGTTTGTGTGGTAGTTGTGGGTGTTTCGGTGGTAGTTGTGGGTGTTGATTTGGTAGATGTGGGTTTTTCAGTGGTAGTCGTGGGAGTTTTTGTGGTAGTTGTGGGTGCTTGTGTGGTAGTTTTGGGTGCTTGTGTGGTAGTTGTGGGTGTGTCTGTGGTAGTTGTGGGTGTTTCAGTGGTAGTTGTGGGTGTTGATGTGGTAGTTGTGAATGTTGGTGTTGTATTGGTGGCATCAGGTATAATAGTTGTGTTTGTTGTGAAAATGTATGTCGTAGTTTCAGGGTCTGGTGTGGTATATAGGTTTCCAACTGTGACAATCACACAACGCAGCTCAGAGTGATATTTTGAGCTGTAAAAATAATATTTAATTAATACATTTGTTAGATGGTAGACTTTTTCTAATTTGGCACTTAAAATTATAGATCTTGGATTATAAAAAACTGATTGATAGAGAACCACTTGGTCTAGCAAAATGGAGACTGACCTGTCATTATTCAGTGCCTGGGATACGAAGCAGATGGAATGGTCCTGTCTGTCGTCATCTGCTGTTGGTGTCCATCTTATCCTGAACTGTCCAGGAGCAGCCGTGGTCTTTATAAAATCGTGAGGACCACTGACCAGAAGCTCAGAAACACTTAAAAAAACACAACACATTCCCATAAGTATTCTTCTACACTTCGGATATGTAGGATCATTCCTCGACAGGCAGACTGATTGATGTTAAGTACACGCTGCCTCCTAGTGGTGAATACATGAGTTACAGTGTATTTTCCTCACTTAGAATAAAGGGCCTCAGCCCTGACTGAGATCTCCAGTGTGTTGTTGACAGCGACGTAGAGGTGGGTTCCGTAGGCCGGCGTCGGGGACAGGAACCTGGGGAGATATTCCCCCTCTGCACAGGAGGTCACTTCATCCCCAACTGGAGGACAAGGCAGCCATGAATACTGAGATATACTATGTACTATACTATGCTTCATAGTTGTATACTTTTGATAAATGTAACAACTCACCCACACACTCGACGGTTGGATACTTTCCTAATTGTAAAATCCACCCCCATCCCACAGCCTGTTATAGACAATCGTGTAGCCTACATACTGTAGATAATATCTACCTCTGACTGCAAACTGTACGGGCAACTTGCTGAGAGGGCTGGAGGAATTACGGTTGGACAGCGAGCCATCCTTGTAGGTCAGGGTTATAGACGCAGTGGGGAAGTCCTCCATCATAAGCTGCACCGCGTACGTGTTTGAAACACTGGAAGTGTTCCAGTGAGATAGCGTGCATGGTGACTGAAGGGTACAAAAAAAAACGTTGATTAACTGTTGGATTAAAGTTGATATGACTGTACTTAAATATTAGTTTGCTGTTCTTATTTAGGTAGGCCATATTTTATGATTATTGTTATCATTAATAATAATGTTTATTGTTGAATTCATGTTTATTGTCAAATTGTTTGACTTTTTCTTTGGTTTCTTCTTGTCATATTATTTATGTGTAATTGGAAAATAATGACTAATAATAATAATGACTGTAATTATTTACACCACAGTCTTTCATATGGGAGTGTGCCACTTGAAGTATGATAATTATTCAACTGTCTGGGTGTGTCCTCCTTGGGTCCTCACCTTCAGTGTAAAAATGCTTGGTACAGGTAGTGAACAATCAGCACACTCCTGGTTCTCAAGCAGAGAAAATCTGCACTGAACCAGGTCCCCATCTGGATCATGTGCCAAAAGCTGAAAATCCCTGGGACAGTTCACTGGAACTCTTGAGGGTAGAGAGAGAGTTTTTTTTTAAATTAGCCCTTGTATTTAGTTCATAAACTCATGCAGATTAATACAAATGATAAATGCAACTTACAGCAGAAGAGGTATGACTGTGGTCTGTGGGGATCTGTTGGCTGTCCCTGTGTCAGACCTCACTCCCAGATCCACCGTAGTTCTTAGTTTCCATGCTATATCCCCAACATAGGTGGTGATCCAGGCAGCACTAAAGTGTCTATGATCGGAAAGTATTTACAGTTGCAAAGGCATGGGACTTTACTGAGCAAATACTATGAACATTTACAAACATAAATGCAGTTCTGTAAAGTATTGTTTCTCAGTTTCATTCAACACTTACTGAAGTATAAAAGGTAGGTTGGTGTCAACATTTCTAATCATGACTTCTTCCCACTGGCACCATTCTCCACTGCTACTGTCCAGGTTATACAGAGCATTGCTGCTAATATTGCCACAATTTCCACTCTGACATGTCCAGCTGTTTGCCCAGGCTGAAGTGGAACACGTTGTTCGAAGGGCCAACTTGAAGCGAATGTCCACCTACAATCATTCAGCAGGTGTGAAGTCTAACCAACAATTCTATACTGTAGTTTCCAGAGTTGAATAAGCGCAGCTAGTTCAGGCAGGGCAAACGGGCAGCACACGTCATCCGCTCATTACCACACCTGTGTTAGCCAGCACAAGCCCATTGGGCCACGTCCGATAAGACGGCATTAAAAGGCCGCGCGGATACGCACACACGCACACACACACACACAGCCCATTTGTTGTATGTTGCTGCCGCCCTCCACCATCCCCTTCTCCCCCGTGCTGTCTGTATGTTCTATCATCAGGGGGATTATATCTCTATTGCTCCCTGCCTCATATGTCATGTATGTATGTGTTGCATCGAGGAGGCAGGGAGCGCTTCCCTTAGATCATCCACTCCGCTAAAGTCAAACCTACGTGATGTCCATGTCATATAACAATAAATGCTCAATCCAATACGTGATTGTCTTGACTGAACTGTAGTAACTCATCAAAAGTGAAACATGCTGAAAATCCCAACGTTCTAGTTTGTTTTTCAATAGATTATATAGCAATAGATACCATTCTGAAAAAGTTGAGTACAGTGTAAATTGCTAGCACACACTTGAATCATTCAAGTCATATGACAAATAAGACATACTTTCACAACGCCAGCAGATACAATGCTAAATACATAATGGTCTTTTTGACCTGCTTCTTACATCTATTTATCAAATAGGCTGTGATGTAAAGTTGAATATAATCTGAATCTAATGTAATATCTCAGACTGTGCATGAAATAAATACCGACCAGTTACCACAACCAGTTACCAGTATCTTCCATTCAAAAACATGAGTCCTTGTCTGTGCTACTTTGCAGAAGGCAGATATCCACACTCCCCTGTCAGAACTCAGAACTCTGTTTCTACTTTGTGGTCTTACTGTGTAGGATCCGTCTGCGTTGACTCCTTTGGGGTTAAAGGTCATGGTCCCTCCGTAGAAGTGGGAGGCTGAGGATCCAGAGAGCAGCAGTAACAGAGGCAGCAGGATGGTAGAGACAGACATGGTGCCTACTGTATGTGAGCACCTCGGACTGCAGCATCTGCTTTTAAACACACTCACACAAGTGCTGTCAAGAAAACGCTGAGCATCTGAGAGAGGAATGTGGAAGGACATGTTTAAATGAAGATCATTTTTTCTCTGTGGAGCGGCATATTTGTCAATGCACTGTCAAACCCGTTATACAGTAATTGTGAAGCTGACCTTTTACAATACATTTTGCAACTTTGTTATCGTGAATTCCGGAATTGGAATTCTCCATGTCATTACATGGAGAGACGTATGGTGGCTTTTTGAGGGGTGTCAGGTGGCTGAGCGGTGAGGGAGTCGGACTAGTAATCTGAAGGTTGCCAGTTCGATTCCCGGTCATGCCAACTGACGTTGTGTCCTTGGGCAAGGCACTTCACCCTATTTGCCTCGGGGTAATGACCCTGTACTTACTGTAAGTCGCTCTGGATAAGAGCGTCTGCTAAATGACTAAATGTAAATGTAAATGTAAATGTTGCTCTGCCTCTTACACATTCCTCCCCACACATCTCCCTCATGTCTCCCTCCTCCCCAGGGACGGCCCTAGGGGTTTGGGGGCCCTAAACAAAAATTGTGTATGGGATCCTTTTGATTGGCAAACATTTTTTATTAACCAATCGCAAGGCTCTAAACAATGTGTTTATTGGGTCCGCTCGGCCCTGCTCCTCCCTACCAACTTTCAAGCCAAACCCACTCCTTTGGCTCTGTAGGGAGATCAACGTCGTCACAACTTTATACATTGACACTGTCATTGTTGCTACTGATGCGATTATCTTATGACAAGGAGACCAATGTTACTCTTGATGTAATTCACATGTGACGAAGAGAATGGCTGAAGGATAGACAGGAAAACCTCAGTTAGCATGTAAAGTACTATGACTTTCGGAATGCAACTGTGACAGTTAGAGATGACATGTTTGAGAATGCTATGGTCCTCTGGAGAAGGGCTATAAGAGGGTGTTTTAAATATTTGAACACATTGTACTTTGCAAGACACACCTGGAGCTTGGTAGCAAGCAGGTCATGCACGTTTGCAAACATTTAAGAGTACTCAACAAATTGCCTTTGCTGTTTGAAGCCCTTTCCCTCACCTTGGGTATCAATTAATCGAACTTTGGGTGCTGTGGTTACATTTCCAAAATGTGCTTAAAAATATAATACGTGTTTGCTACCTTGTCTAAATCTCTCTTGCTCTCCCATCACAAGCTGACAAGTCACTTGTCTTTACATCAATCAAGCGATTGACTGCCTGTGGCAAGAATCCCTTGCACATAACGATGATCCACATGACAAAGAAGTTATGAACCTGTTTGAGATCAGCATTGTGGAAATACGAGACAGCGATTCCCAGATTCAACTTCAGTTGCTTCACTGAGGTCGATGTGGTCATGTGCTGTGTGGTTTTTTAAGTCTATGGTGTGTGGGTATAGATTCTTTAATCTGGAACCATCTCACTCTTAAACCTGGCTCTGAACCAGCCAATCTAATGCAAAATGTTTGCTACAGAAGAGGTAGTTTAAAACAGTAAAAATATGTAGATGCACCAATGGGTATATATCTTTTTTCATTTTATTCATCTATCTAGGTATATAGGAGATCCTTTGAATTCATTATTTCATTTTCTGGGATGATTAGTTCAGCAGAATATTATAGTGGGATTTGATCATGAAGTAAAGTAGGAAGTAGCAGATTAATGAGATTTGGAGGTTGCCAACCTCTGACACAAAGATATGCACACAGACACGCATATACATGTCAAAACATATATGAAATGAAAAGCTTCAACATGCATCTATTTAGTATTCAAATAACATTACAGTCTTATGTAAAACACAAACATTTTCAAATCTTCTTTTTCCTCCAGGTGGCACCAAAGACGCATAAACAGCACCTGACATGGATCACCTGAATGTTGGTGAACATGGTATATTTGTCATCCAACTTCATTTTCCTTCAGTTGGACGATGTTTGGGTTGTAAAGATACAGTATCTCATGCATTTTCATACAGGTAAATGCACAGGGGAGCACACAGACGAACATTTATACATGCTGCCACAATTATACTCTTATAGTAATTATTCAACTTTTGAAATAACTTTTAAATATTTTTTGAACACACTTGATTTGTACTTATTAGATCCATCACTTGCCATTGAATTATTAGTTGTGAGTGTTGGTGTGGTAGTTGTTCCTTCAGTTGTAGTAGTTGTAGTAGTCAATACGGTGACAACTACACAACGTAGCTCAGAAGGAAGTTCAATTTCATCGAATCTCTGAAAAGACGACGATCTAAAATGGTACTTAAAGTTACTTAAAATGATAGATTACATATTATAAGAAAAACTGAACAGATAGAAACTATTTTCTGCAGAGTAAAAGGAGTCAGGTGGCTGAGCGGTGAGGGAGTCGGGCTAGTAATCCGAAGGTTGCCAGTTCGATTCCCGGTCATGCCAACTGACGTTGTGTCCTTGGGCAAGGCACTTCACCCTACTTGCTTCGGGGGAATGTCCCTGTACTTACTGTAAGTCGCTCTGGATAAGAGCGTCTGCTAAAATGACTAAATGTAAAAACAGACATGTTTTTGCACTCATAAAGACTGACCTGTTATCCACTGCCTGGCACACAAAGCAGATAGAATGGTCCTGTCCGTCATCATCTAATGTTGGTGTCCATCTTAGTGTGAACTGTCCATCGCCTATTGTTGTCTTTCTTAGATCGTGAGGGCCACTGACCAGCATCTGGTATACGCTTCAAAAAAACAACAACACTTTCTCATAAATATACTTCCAAACTTGGATATGAAGGATAATACTATGCCAAGCAGGCTGATTGATTTAAAGTGCATACTGCCTCCTAGTGGTTATTACATGAGTTACAGTGTATTTTCCTCACTTAGAATAAAGGGCCTCAGCCCTGACTGAGATCTCCAGTGTGTTGTTGACAGCGACGTAGAGGTGGGTTCCGTAGGCCGGCGTCGGGGACAGGAACCTGGGGAGATATTCCCCCTCTGCACAGGAGGGCACTGCAGCCCCAACTGGAGGACAAGGCAGCCATGAATACTGAGATATACTTTTGTCTTTCACATGCTACATAGTTGTAAAATCCCCCCCATCCCCCAGCCTGTCATAGACAATCGTGTAGCCTACACACTGTAGATAATATCTACCTTTGATGTCAAACTGTACGGGCAACTTGCTGAGAGGGCTGATAATGGGATAGCGACTGTGTGCCATCCTTGTAGGTCAGGGTTATAGACGATGCGGGGAAGTCCTCCATCATAAGCTGCACCGCGTACATGTATCCAACTGGTTTTGCAGTCTTCCCGTACGATAGCGTGCATGGAAACTGAATGGTCAGAAAAATAATGTTGATTAAAGTTGATATGACTTTAATTATGGAATTGAGTTGGTCTTGGTTATGCAAGTTGTCTTGGGTGTCTACAGTGATCGTTAATAATAATGTTTATTATTATATTATTTGACTTTTCCTATCCTGCCTTCTTGTCAAACTATTTTTTTTGTGCACTTGAAAAAGTCAAGGAAACAAATTGGAAGAAAGAGAATGACTGTTATTATTCACTGACTCAAATTTGTTCAAATGTGACGGTGTCGTTTGACGTTTGAGTATTATACAAATGTCTGATTGTGTGCTCCTTAGGTCCTCACTTTCAGTGTAAAAATGCTTGGATCAAGTGGTAAACAACGACCACACTCCTGGTTCTCAAGCAGAGCTTGTCTGCACTGAACCAGGTCTCCATCTGGATCATGGGCCAAAAGCTGAAAATCCCTGGGACAATTTACTGGAACTCTGAAAGAGAGAGAGCCTCATATTTAGTTTATAAGATCACACAAATTAATAAAAACGATAAATGCAACTTACAGCAGAAGAGGTATGACTGTGGTCTGTGGGGATCTGTTGGCTGTCCCTGTGTCAGACCTCACTCCCAGATCCACCGTAGTTCTTAATCTCCATGACATACTGTCGTGGAAGTTTTTGCTTATTCCAGACCCCCGATCCACCGTAGTAGTTCTTACACTCCATGATATATCACCGACATCTGGGGAGATCAAATCACCAACAGTCAGTCTATGAAGATGGCCCAACATAACAAAATAAGATTTTTTTTTACTGTTGCTCAGGCATGGGACTGAACTGAGCAAATACTATGAACATTTACAAACATAGTATGCTTGGGTAAAGTTCCCGCATTTCATTCAACACTTACTCAAGTATAAAAGGTAGGTTGGTGTCGACATTTCTAATCATGACTTCTTCCCACTGGCACCATTCTCCACTGCTACTGTCCAGGTTATACAGAGCATTGCTGCTAATACTGCCACAATTCCCATTCTGACATGTCCAGCTGTTAGCCCAGGCTGAATTGGGACACTCTGGGTTAATGGCCAGCTTGAAGCGAATGTCCACCTACAATCATTCAGCAGATATAAAGTCTAACCAACAATTCTATACTGTAGTTTCTATGATGGACTAACTCATCAAAAGTGAAACATGCTGAAAATCCCTACATTCTAGTTTGGTTTTCAATAGATCATATAGCAATAGATACCAAACTGAAAAAGTTGAGTACAGTGTAACTTGCTAGCACACACTTGAATCATTCACGTCATATGACAAATAAGACACATTTTCACAACACTAGCAGATACTATATAATGGTCTTTTTGACATGCTTACATGGATTTCTATTCTTACATCTATTTATTAAATAGGCGGTGTTATCTCAGACTGTGCATGAAATAAATAAATACCGGCCAGTTACCACGACCGGTTACCAGTATCTTCCATTCAAAAACATGAGTCCTTGTCTGTGCTACTTTGCAGAAGGCAGATATCCACACTCCCCTGTCAGAACTCAGAACTATGTTTCCACTTTGTGGTCTTACTGTGTAGGATCCGTCTGCGTTGACTCCTTTGGGGTTAAAGGTCATGGTCCCTCCGTAGAAGTGGGAGGCTGAGGATCCAGAGAGCAGCAGTAACAGTGGCAGCAGGATGGTAGAGGCACACATGGTGCCTACTGTATGTGAGCACCTCTGACTGCAGCTTTTAATCACATACAAGCCAATCTGGTCTGAGAAATGAGGCAGGTCACACTGGAATGGAGATAATCTATTCATATAAAAACAAGCTGTCAAACCAGTTATACATTAAATGTATGCTGTCCTTACACAATACATTTAGCAACTGGTCATTTCCGAAGATGATTAACATAGAGACATGTTTACAGAAAATAGGAAATAAACACAAAAACTGGAGCAACAGGTGCTAGACACCGAGGATGTGGTTGGTATTTACATGCCCTTTCTTTTAAAGGTCCCATGACATGAAATGTTCACTTTAGGAGGATGTTTAACATTAATATGAGTTCCCCTAGCCTGCCATTGGTCGCCCAGTGGCTAGAAATTTCAATAGGTGTAAACCAAGCCCTGGGTATTCTTCTCCGCCTTTGAGAAAATGAAATCTGAAACGCTCGGTTTAGAAAATGTTACCTCCCCTTTCTCTGCTTTGCCCGCACAGAGAATTTGGCCCAACAATGAGAAAATGAGCTACGACCATGCGAGCGCGATATTGGTTTTTCCTTAAGACATGATGGCTTGCAAACGACCGAAGCAGTTAGGCCGAATCCCAATACTATGTCTTACCCCTACCCCTTACCCCTAGCCCTTAGTTTTGCGCGTTCATGTGAGAGTAAGTGGTGTCCCAATACTCTTTTTGATCGAGGGGTAGGGCTAAGACGAAGGGGTATACACCCGTTAAAACCAATTGAGCTCGGGAGCTTACTTGAAACCTAGGGGTATGTGAATACTGCGCTAGCTGCAACAATGGCGGACATATCATCCACAGAGTCCCATAAATTAGAGTGACCAGACGTCCTCTTTTACCCAGACATGTCCTCTTTTCGAGACTTAAAAAATGCGTCCGGCAAGGATTCCAAAATTGTCTGGGATTTTGCCTCGTTGGATATATATCATGTTTCTCTGGGTCTTTCACAAACTATTACGCCCTTACAAGTTTTGGAAATAGTATCTCCCTTACGTTCCACCTTCTTGCACAAGCTGACTGTAGAGAGAACTGTAATTTTGCTAATATTTTCGTCTTGAATAATTGATAAAAAAAAATAGGACAGTCTTGTTTTGTGCTCTACACAGTCCTGTACATATGTATTTGCAACCATGTTCTTAATTGATTTTTTTTATTTTTATCGCTAGTTTACTACACTAACATTACATTGCTGATTTGCACATAGTCCCGCATTTCTCTGCCTTGAATGGACTCCATGCATGTCTACAGTTTTAATTAAACTCCATTAGCAGCGAGTTTCAAACTAATTTGGTTTGGTATCAGTGCATAACACTACTTGCTTTGGAGACTTCGATATACGTAACCGTAACCAAGTGGCGTCTCATTTCATAGGGCTATGTAACCCTTACCCCTCTGTTTTGAGACACAAGGGCTAGGGGTAAACTAAGAGCTAGGGGTAAGAGCTAGGGGTAAACTAAGGGCTAGGGGTAAACTACTACTTCAAGAAAAGGCTCAAGACGCACTTGTTCCGGGAGTACAACGGTACTTAGGAACGGTTCGCTTGACCCGATGTTAGTTTCCTCAAGGATCACAATGACTCTTGCTTAGAGACTTGTTGCTCTTGTGGTTAGTGGTAACTGATTTAAATTTTTGTTCTCGCTGTGATATATTGTTTTATTACTGTTGCTTGCTTTTTTCCACAGGTACACTTGCACTTATAGCTGTTCATGTTGTTTAATTGTAACTTGTTTAACTACATGCTCTTATGGTTCTTCCCTTTGGCACTTACTTTGGTTGTTCACAATGTGTGCTTCATGTTTTGGCTACTCGCGATGTTTTTTGGCTATCTTGTTGTTATGATCAGTGACCTATGCACTTTGTAAAGCTCTCTCTTGGAAGTCGCTTTGGATAAAAGCGTCTGCTAAATGAAATGTAAATGTAAACTAAGGGCTAGGGGTAAGGGGTAGGGGGAAGCAGTTTGGTCTGGGGATGTGATCACCCATTCCCCGTGTCACATCTCCATCTCCATCTGCAGGACAGTTTAAGTCTCTACAACGGTTGTTGCTGAAGCATCCTTTCTGGTTTAAACAAATTTTTTCTAAGGCTGTTTATTCTATCTCAGTGAACTGTTGACACGCATAATGTTAAACTGGATGTCTGTTTATCTTTTCCTAAAATGAGGGATACTTGATTCCCACAGTAAACTAAAATAGAATGACACTTTCACAAACCATCACTTCACACAGAATATTTATTAACAGAATTTGAAAAAGGTGTAAAACGTATTCAGTATATTATAATTTTAAATTATCAATTTTCACTCCCGTCATTGTGATATAAAGGCCCACTGTACAATTTCCTGAAGGCACCAACAACTACTTTGCATTGTATTACATAGCAGGAAGGGTGTCTGTTAACACAAAGTGATTTGCATGTGAGCCTAATCTAAGCACTCCTCCCCTCCCTCAGTGAAGCAGGCCTCTCCTCCTCACCACACGACCTCCATGTTCAGGAGAGGTCAGGGAGGTCAGGGCCCATCTGTTTATCTTTTCCTAAAATGAGGGATACTTGATTCCCACAGTAAACTAAAAAAGAATGACAGTTTCACAAACCATCACTTCACACAGAATATTTATTGACAGAATTTGAAAAAGGTGTAAAACGTATTCAGTATATTATAATTTTTAATTTTCACTTCTTCACAAAGAAACAACAAAGTGCCTAAATATAACCTTAAATCACTGACATATGAAATCCCCAAATCTAAAACCCTAAAACATTAACATGTGAAATTAAGTATAAATAAGACAAATTAGGAAATTGTAAAGGGTAAAAATAGAAAAACACAGAATAGCTGTTTGCATTCCCGTCTCTTGTTTCAAGCAGGTGATTATGACAAGATGAACTGGACATACGTAGTTTGAATCCTAGTAATCTGTAAACAGAGAGAAGAGAGGAATCACTCCTACAATGTCAACCTGATCAGGTGGGGGGAAGTGAGCGAGCATAAAGAGAGAGAGAGAGAGAGAGAGAGAGAGAGGGAGACACTCAATGAAAGACGGTTAATACAGTATAAGTGACTCCATAGACAACACACATTTAAAGCTCACCATAAGGTTTCCTGGTGCAGATGAAGTTGAGCTTCTCTGCCTGGTTCTTGCCCTCCCACTGCTGTGGCCCCTCCCTCGGCATGGCACCTGCCTTCTTACACTCCTCCCAGCTGCCCCCGTGGCCCGGGGCCCAGTTCTGGTGGCACAGGGCCTGTTCACTCACCCAGAACCAGACCTGCAGTATACAGGTGTACCTCAGGCCCAGCCAGACATAGGGGGTGGAAGCGTTTCTGGCCCGACGTTGCACCCAGTGCTGGATCCTCTCAGAGTGGATGGACACCAGATCCCACCCCTGCTGTCTGCAGTGGTTCAGGGCTTCCACCCAGGTCTTGTTCTCACGCACCAAGACCAGGTCGTCTGGAGGGGGAGGTGAGGAGAGATGATTATATCTTCATTAATCTCAATGCCATGATTACTCTGCCTAAATCTGCCTCTCTTTTCTGTCTCAAACTTTACAAGCTGTTTTACATCATCATGCACAGTTTAGGTCATGAATGAGAATACGTTTGAGTTTCATTATCTTACCATCATAGCAGATGAAAGGTTTAGTCTCGTCACATGCTTCATCATTCCATTGTCCAGTTTCATCGGACATTTCCACACACTTCTCTGTGTCTCCTCCATTAGGCTCTCCTTCTTCCCAGTTTTGGATGTGAAAGACACTCTGGTCAGACCATTGCCACTTCACTCTACTCAGGCCAATCCAATATTCATTACTACAAGGCTCATTGTCTCGTGCACGGAATATTGCATTCTCCTCTATCTCGTCTCTCACACTGGCCAGGTCTATGTGATTCGCCCGACAGTAGCTTCGAGATTCATTCCATGTCTTTTTCTCATCGATGCAGATGTAATTACCGGCAACGTTTCTGTCTGTTAAAATACAATCATTAATCCAAACATTTAGAATCGACTCTTTTAGCCTGAAATAAATCTCTCTTTTAGATATAGAGATGGAAATGAGTTACGACTTGACTGGAACACATTCTTGTGGAAAGGAATTCATCTCAGTAAGTGTGATTGAAAGACACCTGACTAAAACTGTGTGGCTGAGAGGATAAACATATGACACAGTCTGGTGTGTCAGTGTGTTTCTCCCAGCAGGATTCCATCTGGTCGTGAGGGAAAGGTTTGGGAACGTGTTACGGCTGAGCTGCTTGTAGTTTGCACCATGAAGGTTCCACATCAAACTATTTTTAGGTCCAGAAAAACCGTAACAACTGTTCTGTCTGTAACACTATATATGAAATCATGGAAACTTCATAAAGAATGCATATTTTTTATTTTGGGATGTACCATGTCTGACTGATTACATTTTAACATAGCTGGATGTGGAAGGAGCGAAACCTGCCTTTGTAGATCTGTTTAGTGTCTAATGCTTTTTTAAAGAGGATGACAAAGCTAAAGAGTGTTAGTATATTATATAGATTCTGTGCTCACCATAGCAGACGAAAGGAATATTGGCTGAACATGAGATATTATCCCACTCTCCGTGGCTCATTTTCACACAGGTCTTGTTTTCATCCAATTCTGCAGAATTGCCGTCATACGTTTTGAACTTAGTATAACTGTCGTTTAACATTGTATCATCAAGGGACCACATCCAAGAGCCGTGAGACAGCCCTATCCACGCTCTGACATGTGGAAGATTTTTTATAGGTTTGGTTGCACGATCATACAAGGTGGCCAGGTCAGTGTAGTTCTCTCTGCAGTAACTCTGTGCTTCATACCAGGTCTTACTCTCATTCACATACTCATAATGGAAAGAGAGACATGAGGGGAGGATGCTGAGCCCTATGGAGAACACACACAACAACACAACTGTCAATCAAACAGATCACTGTTGTACAGCTCAAGTGTCCAATATTTAGATCTGACTTGTTAAATAAATAAATAAATATATTTTTAAACCGTGCATGATTGATCTTTTCTAGCACATGACAGCTAATTGCACTTACAGTTATTTGATTTAAGTCTGGTTACAAAAGGACATACAATTTCTGGGACTTATCAAGGTAATCAAAGTAACCAAACTCTATTGCACAAAATGGCCCAGGCACTTAGAGATGCAGGCACACACACACACACACACACACTTACAGACAGGCACACACACAAACACACACACACACAGGCAGAACACACACACACACATGCACATACCTGAGAAGACAAGCAACATGCGTAACACAGATTTCTCCATCCCTGTAAAATATACAATTAATAAAATATCAGAAGGAAGAAAACACTGTTAAGTCAGTAATAACGAGAGACAGTGTGACTTCTAGTACATAAGGTAACAAGTAGATGTCAGGGTTAACGATCTCCATAACTAAGCTCAGATCAGAGAGGAGTCCATGAAACATCTGGCCCCCGACAAGACTGAAGTTATTCTACCAAATGTTTACTCATGGGAGAACCTGTTGCCATAACGACAGGTGCCAACAAACACCTCACTCAATCTTTAACTTGCTGTCTAGAGTCAGAACACAACTACAATCTGTACAAAATCAAATATATAGAATAGAAGAACAGTCATGTGTCCAGTACCGGTCCTAGCACATTTGGCGCCTTAGGCAAGATTTATCACGAGCACCGCCCCGCCCCCCCCCCCCCCCCCCTTGGGTGCCGCCCCCCCAGCCACAACGCGGACATACGGCGTGGCGCAGTTGGAACCCTTTGCTGGTAGTGCGGGAGGGTTAATTAATGGATGCACTTGGGAAAATGCCGACCCCCTCTTCATGCCTCCCTAGGCGGCTGCCTATGTCGCCTGTAGGAAGGACCGGCCCTGCATGTGTCCAACGATCTTGAATGAATCTTACCTGATGTTGGGTGAGTGACTGCTGAGGCTGCTGCTGATGTGAGCTCTGACCTGCTGTCAGTGTCTCCTCCCCACCTCCCTGGACAGTGTTTAATACCTCCACCCAATGTCTGATTCGTCCTCCCAAAAGAGAAGGTCTTTCCAGAACATCATTTGCATCATGGGTAAAGAGCATCTTTGTGTGATGCTGTTAACAGGGGAATTTATGTTCATGATATTTAGCTTGATAAAGCATGAAAAAGTACAAGTAAGTAAATAAATGCAAATTCACACACATGCATTACAAACACACACACGTACACAAGAGCAAGTACATATATGCAGATCCAGGACGCATGCAAATGCCACCATACGCATGTGAGGACTAGCACAGGTACTGTACGCAGTCACAGGTGTCTCTCTGTGTTTCTCATTTAAGCACAAACAACGCCTCGTGTAGCAGTAACAGCTACATTAGCTTGTGGCAATTTGTTGTCATCCACCGGCATTAACAGCTCTAAATCTAAATAAATAAAAAATGAAACATGAGATTCTGCGTTGGGAAACATTTTCAGCAACTAAAGGTGACTTTTGTCAGAGGATCAATCAATCAATCAAACTTTATTTATGAAGTGCATTTCATACCAGAAGGCAACACAATGCACAAAGATAGTAGTATAATAGACTGTGCAATATGTTCTACAAGACTGCTTAAAGGTCCAGTATGATTGAGTAATCTGTAAGCCTGGTTTATGTCACTTCATTAAAAAATACATCCACAAATGATAGATATGAAGTCTGTCATGGAATATAATTTTGTATCTTTTTGTATTGGAATCTGCAAAGATGTCAGGAAAAGGTGATTTTGATGTCAGTGGAAATAGCAGAAGTTTGGGTATAACCCTTAGACTGAGAGTCATGATGTGTTTGAGAGAGAGAGAGAGAGAGAGAGAGAGAGAGAGAGAGAGAGAGAGAGAGAGAGAGAGAGAGAGAGAGAGAGAGAGAGAGAGAGAGAGAGAGAGGGAGAGAGGGAGAGAGAGAGGGAGGGAGAGAGAGAGAGGGAGGGAGAGAGAGAGAGGGAGAGAGGGAGGGAGAGAGAGAGAGAGAGAGAGAGAGAGAGAGAGAGAGAGAGAGAGAGAGAGAGAGAGAGAGAGAGAGAGAGAGAAGGAGAGTAACAGGGTAGCAACCACTGACAATTGAAACAGACAAAAAGAGAGAGAGAGAGAGAGAATAGGAGGAGGAGCTATCACGCTGAGGCTCTCTGTCCAGTTATTATCCCAGGGGGAAGCAGCTTGGTCTGGGGAAGTGATCACACATTCCCCCTGTCACACCTCCATCTCCATCTGACAGTTTGAGTCTCTACAACGGTTGTTGCTGAATAATCCTTTCTGGTTTGAACTAATCTTTTTTAAGGCTGTTTATTCGATCTCAGTGAACTGCTGACACGGCATTATGTTAAACTGGATGTCTGTTTATCTTTTCCTAAAATGAGGGATACTTGATTCCCACAGTAAACTAAAATAGAATGACACTTTCACAAACCATCACTTCACGCAGAATATTTATTGACAGAATTTGAAAAAGGTGTCAAACTTACTCAGGATATTACGATTTTCAATTTCCAGAAGCAACAAAGTGCCTAAATATAATCTTAAAATATGAAACCCCCAAATTTAAACCCTAAAACATAAACATCAACATGTGAAATTAAGTATAAATAAGACAAATTAAGAAATTGTAAAAAGTAAAAATAGCAAAAACACAGAATAGCTGTTTGCATTCCCGTCTCTTGTTTCAAGCAGGTGATTATGACAAGATGAACTGGACATACGTAGTTTGAATCCTAGTAATCTGTAAATAGAGAGAAGAGAGGAATCACTCCTACAATGTCAACCTGATCAGGTGGGGGGAGTGAGCGAGCATAAAGAGAGAGAGACAGAGAGAGAGAGAGAGAGAGAGAGAGAGAGAGAGAGAGAGAGAGAGAGAGAGAGAGAGAGAGAGAGAGAGAGAGAAAGGGAAAGGGAAAGAGAGAGAGAGAGAGAGAGAGAGAGAGAGGGAGAGAGAGAGAGAGAGAGAGAGAGAGAGAGAGAGAGAGAGAGAGGGAGACACTCATTGAAAGACGGTTAGTACAGTATAAGTGACTCCATAGACAACACACATTTAAAGCTCACCATCAGGTTTCTTGTTGCAGATGAAGTTGAGCTTCTCTGCCTGGTTCTTGCCCTCCCACTGCTGTGGCCCCTCCCTCGGCATGGCACCTGCCTTCTTACACTCCTCCCAGCTGCCCCCGTGGCCCGGGGCCCAGTTCTGGTGGCACAGGGCATGTTCACTCACCCAGAACCAGACCTTCAGTGCACAGGTGTACCTCAGGCCCAGCCAGACATAGGGGGTGGTGGCTTTTCTGGCCCGACGTTGCACCCAGTGCTGGATCCTCTCAGAGTGGATGGACACCAGATCCCATCTCTTCTCTCTGCAGTGGTTCAGGGCTTCCACCCAGGTCTTGTTCTCATGAACCAGGACCAGGTCGTCTGGAGGGGGAGGTGAGGAGAGATGATTATATCTTCATTAATCTCAATGCCATGATTACTCTGCCTAAATCTGCTCCTCTTTTCTCACTCAAACTTTACAAGCTGTTTTACATCATCATGCAAAAGCAGGACCTGATGCTAACTCAGAATTGGTCTTCAGTGAGAATATGGTTAAATGTCATCATCTTACCATCATAGCAGATAAACATTTTGCTGTGTATGCATGCTTCATCATTCCAGAGTCTGTTTACCTTCCTAACCACACACATTGGGTCTATTTCATATTTATCGTGGCCATACATTCCATTAGGCTCGTCTTCATCCCACTTTTTGTCAAAGTCAAAAACACTCTGGTCAGACCATTGCCAGCTCTTAAATGTACGGAGGCCAATCCACACTTCATCACAATTTGAGGACAGATTCCTTGTCTCATCGTTCTCTCTAGCATTTCTCACACTGGCCAGGTCTGTGTGATTCGCCCGACAGTAGCTCTGAGATTCCTTCCATGTCTTTTTCTCACGGATGCAGATGTACTGATTGGTATCTTTTCTGCCTGTTGAGGATGAAAAGATTTAATCCATATACAAAAATGAAGATCAATGACACAAGTAGATATTATTATATTAGTTCTTAATGGACTTAAATAAACTTTTGTGGACTGAGATTTTCATCCTGTTCAGTCTGTCTGTGTGACTGACCATGTGATCACTTGAATGACTAATGTGTGAATAGACAAAAACACAGACATATACGTAGCTCAAATAAATAAGCAGTGAACTGAACATGAATGGATATAAAGGGATGTGTTTTCAGAAAGGACTTTTAACCAGCCACATCTGTGTTGTGTTTGCAGCCTGCTAAACGTCTTTACACTGTCAAATCTAGGAACTTAGAAAGTTTTTATTGGTTAAATACAGTAAGTTTATTTTCTTTATCATTGAAGGTCGAAGGAGAAACAATTTGTCATACTAGTGTACTGACTAAAACTGAAATAAAACGGAAGAAAAAAAAACATGATACTTTTCTCCACTCACCATCATAGCAGACAAAAGATTTTTTTTCTGAACATGAAGCATTTGTCCAGGTTCCAATCGTAGTATTCAGTCTCACACATGTCTTATTTTCGTGAGAATATCTGTCAGGTTGTCCAGCAGACCAGGGTGCGTAGTTAGAACCACATGACGCTCCCTGACAAGGAAGTACTTCACCATTGAGAGACCATGTCCAAAGGCCATTATACAACCCAATCCATACATTGCCAGTTTGCTCAGGTATGGATGCATTGTCATAGAAGGTGGCCAGGTCAGTGTATTCCGCTCTGCAGTAACTCTGTGCTTCATACCAGTTCTTACTCTCCTTCACATACTCATAATGGAAAGAGAGACATGAGGGGAGAATGCTGAGCCCTATGGAGAACACACACAACAACACAACTGTCAATCAAACAGATCACTGTTGTACATGTATTTCTGATCTTAGCTACTCGATATTTTACTGTGCATGCTTGTCTGTTCCTATAGGCGATTTACATAAATGCAAAGCCTTCCCACCTGACAAAAACATTCTGTGGTAATTTAGTATTTTATTTGTTATTGTGTTTCAGCCTCTGGTTTGAAGTCCGATTTAATATAAAAAAACATTTGAATGCATTGGAGCGAATACTGACACACAGACTGCTCTCACAGACATAAACAAAACACACACACAGTTAAAATACACACACACACACACACACACACAGTTAAAATACACACACACGCGCGAACGTACCTGATAAGAAAAGCAACATGAGTAACACAGATTTCTCCATCACTGTAGATTTGAAGAAATGAAAATATCAGATAACAGATAACATTGTTTTAAGTCAGTAAGAATAGCTTATGGTAACATTGTACAAGGCTATATTAAGTACTGTGTAGCAAATTAGCATTATCAATAGTAAGAATTATGCAATTAAATAGGAGCTATGTAGTTACACTTCTGTTTAGCAGTACAAGTTAAACTTGGTATGAGGGAGGTCAGGCTATTCCAGGGGTAAGTGGATGTTAACATTGATCTTGTTTTGGTAACAAAACTACTTCAACTGCCCTTTTACAACATCCATACCCCTTACATCACACCTCCTTATTACATGTTTGTAATAACTTATATCACTATCAATTAACATCATTGAATGTCATATCAATTACTATTTACCTAATATCTTTTCTATAATATCAAAGATCTTGAATGAATCCTACCTGATGTTGGGTGAGTGAATGCTGAGGCTGCTGCTGATGTGAGCTCTGACCTGCTGTCAGTGTCTCCTCCCCACCTCCCTGGACAGTGTTTAATACCTCCACCCAATGTCTGATTCGTCCTCCCAAAAGAGAAGGTCTTTCCAGAACATCATTTGCATCATGAGTAAAGAGCATCTCTGTGTGATGATGTTCACAGTGGAATGTATGTTCATGTTTATTTTCTATCTACTATCCATCAGCAAAGCATGAAAAGAAAAAGAAAAAATAAATAAATGCAAATCATGAGAATGCAAAGCATTAGAGTTCTTGAATGATGTGTATGGTGGAACCTGTTTTGAGGCATTATTGCTGTGACCAGGATGGCAATGGGGACATGAGGATATTTCACTGTGGGCTCTGTGGAGGGCAGTTACCATAAAAGGATACACATAAATGTGTACGCACACACACACGCACACATGTGCACACACACAAACACTTGCACACACTATCTAAATAGTATGTCCTATATGTGTGTGTGTATATGTGTGTATGTGTGTGTGTGTGTATATGTGTATGTGTGTGTATATGTGTATGTGTGTGTATGTGTGTCTGGGTGTGTGTGTGTGTGTGTGTATGTGTGTGTGTACTAGGTTAGAGGTGTAGGAATGCGCAGGGCCTTGTTGTGTCTCCTCTGACACAGCGCTCACACGGTCCTTTCCTACCTTCTGTCACTCCCCAGTCTGGCTCTCTGTTTGATATCTGTACTACACGTTTGTGTCACTGGGATAAAAACCTTTGTTAAAAAGTGCAAACTTAAACAGTATATTTATTTGATTTTAAACTATATTGTCTGTTTCAATTGTCAGTGTTTGCTACCCTGTTACTCTCCTTTGCTCTCTCTCTCTCTCTCTCTCTTCCTTTCTCTCTCTCTCTCTTTCTCTCTCTCTCGCTTCCTCTCTCTCTCTCTATCAGCTTGGCTATGAAAAGTCACTGGGCTTTAATGCAATCAAGCGATTGACTGCCTGTGGCAAGAATCCCTTGAACATAACGATGATCCACATGACAAAGCAGTTATGAACCTGTTTGAGATGAGCACCGTGGAAAGACGAGACAGTGATTCCCAGATTCAACTTCAGTTTGCAAGACATCCTTCATGGCCTCCATGGTTGCTTCACTGAGGTCTCTGTGGTTAGATTTAATCATTTAGCAGACGCTCTTATCCAGAGCGATATAGATCTTATAGGACGCTTTAATCTGGAACCATATTACTCTTAAACCTGCTTCTGAGCCAGCCAACCTAATACAAAACGTTTGCTACAGAAGAATTAGTTTACAGTAAAACAGTAAAAATATGTAGACCAATGGGTATATGTATTTACATTTGATTTATGTTTTTATGTATATGGGAGATCATTTGAATTAATTCTTTCATTAACTGGGATGATAAGATCAGCAGATTGAATGGTGCAGAGAGATTGGATCATTATGACAAATCACATGATTTGAGTAGCAGAACAATGCGACTAAGAGGTTGCCTACTGCCACTCTGACACAAAAATAAGCACGCAGATATGCATAAACATATCTATACAAACATTAAATAAAAAGCTTCAACATGCAACTATGTACGGTCTAAAGTAGAACACAAAAACGTTCAAATCTTCTTTTTCCTCCAGGTGGCACTAAGGACACATAAAGAGCATGTGACATGGTCACCTGACTGATGGTGAACATAGTATATTTTTAATCCAACTTCATTATCCTTCAGTGGGACCACATTTGGGTTGACAAGACCCATTTTCTCTCTCCCTCAGGGGCTGAGAGCTTGAACCTTCCTCAGACCGACAGTGATGTCTGCTGGTAGCCCTCGTCTGATCAATTCCTCCTGGAGCTGGAACCAACGGCACAGAATCACCGGTGAGACTTTGAGCTGATGAGGATTAACTGTAATTGGTGTTAAGCTGTCTGGTCCAACAATGACAGAGACACTGACCTGCTGCAAGAACACCTCCTTGATGTAGGTTTCGTTTATCTTGGTCACAGAGGACACCCTCATAGTCAGTCCAACTGGGACTCCTGTGGATGCACAGTGACTTGGTGAACATGCATATTCGTACAGGTACATACACAAGTGAGCACACAGACACAAACTTATACATTCTGACACAATTAAACTCTTACAGTAAATATTCAACTTTAAATTAACCTTTATACATTGAGGAACAAACATGATTTTTACTTACTAGATACATCACTTGCCGTTGAATTTTCCACCTTCCTAGTTGAGATGTTTGGAGATGATGCAGTTGTGGTTGGCAGAGTGGTGGTTGCGGGTGTGGGTGTTGGTGTGGTAGTTGTAGGTGTTGGTGTGGTAGTTGTGGGTGCTTGTGTGGTAGTTGTGGGTGCTTGTGTGGTAGTTGTGGGAGTTTGTGTGGTACTTATGGGTGTTTCTGTGGTAGTTGTGGGTGTTTGAGTGGTAGTTGTGGGTGTTTCAGTGGTAGTTGTGGGTTTTTTAGTGGTAGTTGTGGGAGTTTGTTTGGTAGTTGTGGGAGTTTGTGTGGTAGTTGTGGGTGCTTGTGTGGTAGTTGTGGGTGCTTGTGTGGTAGTTGTGGGTGTTTCTGTGGTAGTTGTGGGAGTTTGTGTGGTAGTTGTGGGTGCTTGTGTGGTAGTTGTGGGTGTTTGTGTGGTAGTTGTGGGAGTTTGTGTGGTAGTTGTGGGTGCTTGTGTGGTAGTTGTGGGTGCTTGTGTGGTAGTTGTGGGTGTTTCAGTGGTAGTTGTGGGTGTTGATGTGGTAGTTGTGGGCATTGATGTGGTAGTTGTGGGTGTTGATGTGGTAGTTGTGGGTGTTTGTGTGGTAGTTGTGGGTGCTTGTGTGGTAGTTGTGGGTGCTTGTGTGGTAGTTGTGGGAGTTTGTGTGGTACTTGTGGGTGCTTGTGTGGTAGTTGTGGGTGCTTGTGTGGTAGTTGTGGGTGTTTCAGTGGTAGTTGTGGGTGTTGATGTGGTAGTTGTGGGCATTGATGTGGTAGTTGTGGGTGTTGATGTGGTAGTTGTGGGTGTTTGTGTGGTAGTTGTGGGTGTTGATGTGGTAGTTGTGGGGGTTTGTGTGGTAGTTGTGGGAGTTTGTGTGGTAGTTGTGGGTGCTTGTGTTGTAGTTGTGGGTGTTGATGTGGTAGTTGTGGGTGTTTGTGTGGTAGTTGTGGGTGTTGATGTGGTAGTTGTGGGTGCTTGTGTGGCAGTTGTGGGAGTTTGTGTGGTAGTTGTGGGTGCTTGTGTGGTAGTTGTGGGTGCTTGTGTGGTAGTTGTGGGTGTTTGTGTGGTAGTTGTGGGTGCTTGTGTGGCAGTTGTGGGAGTTTGTGTGGTAGTTGTGGGTGCTTGTGTGGTAGTTGTGGGTGCTTGTGTGGTAGTTGTGGGTGTTTGTGTGGTAGTTGTGGGTGCTTGTGTGGCAGTTGTGGGAGTTTGTGTGGTAGTTGTGGGTGCTTGTGTGGTAGTTGTGGGTGCTTGTGTGGTAGTTGTGGGTGTTTGTGTGGTAGTTGTGGGTGCTTGTGTGGTAGTTGTGGGTGTTTGTGTGGTAGTTGTGGGTGTTTGTGTGGCAGTTGGGGGTGCTTGTGTGGTAGTTGTGGGAGTTTGTGTGGTAGTTGTGGGTGCTTGTGTGGTACTTGTGGGTGCTTGTGTGGTAGTTGTGGGTGTTTCTGTGGTAGTTGTGGTTGTTTCGGTTGTAGTTGTGGGTGTTGATGTGGTAGTTGTGGGTTTTTCAGTGGTAGTTGTGGGAGTTTGTGTGGTAGTTGTGGGAGTTTGTGTGGTAGTTGTGGGTGCTTCTGTGGTAGATGTGGGTGCTTGTGTGGTAGTTGTGGGTGTTTGTGTGGTAGTTGTGGGTGCTTGTGTGGTAGTTGTGGGTGTGTCTGTGGTAGTTGTGGGTGTTTCAGTGGTAGTTGTGGGTGTTGATGTGATAGTTGTGGGCATAGATGTGGTAGTTGTGGGTGTTGATGTGTTAGTTGTGGTTTTTTCTGTGGTAGTTGTGGGTGCTTGTGTGGTAGTTGTGGGTGTTTGTGTGGTAGTTGTGGGTCGTTGTGTGGTAATTGTGAATGTTGGTATTGTATTGGTGGCATCAGGTATAATAGTTGTGTTTGTTGTGAAAATGTATGTTGTAGTTTCGGGGTCTGGTGTGGTATATAGGTTTCCAACTGTGACAGTCACACAACGCAACTCAGAGTGATATTTTGAGCTGTAAAATAATATACATTTGTTAGATGGTAGACTTTTTCTAATTTGGTACTTAAAATTATAGATCACGGATTATAAAACAACTGATTTATAGAGAACCACTTGGTCTAGCAAAATGGAGACTGACCTGTCATTATTCAGTGCCTGGGAGACGAAGCAGATGGAATGGTCCTGTCTGTCGTCATCCGTTGGTGTCCATCTTATCGTGAACTGTCCAGGAGCAACCGTGGTCTTTGTAAAATTGCGCGGACCACTGACCAGAAGCTCAGAAACACTTAAAAAAACACAACACATTCCCATAAGTATTCTACTACACTTCGGATATGTAGGATCATTCCTAGATAGGCAGACTGATTGATGTTAAGTACACGCTGCCTCCTAGTGGTGAATACATGAGTTACAGTGTATTTTCCTCACCTAGAAAGCTTGGCCTCTGCCCTGACTGAGATCTCCAGTGTGTTGTTGACAGCGACGTAGAAGTGGGTTCCGTAGGCCGGCGTCGGGGACAGGAACCTGGGGAGATATTCCCCCTCTGCACAGGAGGGCACTGCAGCCCCAACTGGAGGACAAGGCAGCCATGAATACTGAGATATACTATGTACTTGACTTCTTGCTTAAAACACACTGCTTTTTGCACTGCATTACAACATGGTATCTTGTACATTTGTATTTTTTGTAATATTTGTATTTTTGTATTTTTATATTGTAATTTACGGCAACTTATATTTTATTTTATTGTATATTTAATTCTAATCCCACTTAGTACTGCTAGTTTATGTACCCTTAGTATAGTTAGTCCACATATTTAAATTTTAGGTATATGTTTATTGTATGCACCTTCCTGCCAAAGCAAATTCCTTGTCTGTGCAAACTTTCATGGCGAATAAATCCCATTCTGATTCTGATTCTGATTCTATACTATGCTTCATAGTTGTATACTTTGATAAATGTAACAACTCACCCACACACTCAACGGTTGGATACTTTCCTAATTGTAAAATCCACCCCCATCCCACAGCCTGTTATAGACAATCGTGTAGCCTACATACTGTAGATAATATCTACCTCTGACAGCAAACTGTACGGGCAATTTGCTGAGAGGGCTGAACAAGGAACTCCGGTTGGACAGCGAGCCATCCTTGTAGGTCAGGGTTATAGACGCAGTGGGGAAGTCCTCCATCATAAGCTGCACCGCGTACGTGTTTGGAACACTGGAAGTGTTCCAGTAAGATAGCGTGCATGGTGACTGAAGGGTACAAAAAAAAACGTTGATTAACTGTTGGATTCAATTTGATTTGACTGTACTTAAATGTTAGTTTGCTGTTCTTATATAGTCTTAGGTAGGCTTTATGTTATGATTATTGTTATCATTAATAATATTGTTTATAGTTGAATTAATGTTTATTGTCAAATTGCTTTACTTTTTCTTTGGTTTCTTGTCATATTATTTATGTGTCTGTATTGTATATGTGTAATTAGAAATTTTTTGTAAACAAATAAGAAAACAAATTAATGATTGTAATTATTTACACCACAGTCTTTCATATGGGAGTGTGCCACTTATGATAATTATTCAACTGTCTGGGTGTGTGCTCCTTGGGTCCTCACTTTCAGTGTAAAAATGCTTGGTACAGGTAGTGAACAATCAGCACACTCCTGGTTCCCAGAAAGACCTAGTCTGCACTGAACCAGGTCTCCATCTGGATCATGTGCCAAAAGCTGAAAATCCCTGGGACAATTTACTGGAACTCTTGAGGGTAGAGAGAGAGAGAGAGATTTTTTTAAATTAGCCCTTGTATTTAGTTCATAAACTCATGCAGATTAATACAAATGATAAATGCAACTTACAGCAGAAGAGGTATGACTGTGGTCTGTGGGGATCTGTTGGCTGTCCCTGTGTCAGACCTCACTCCCAGATCCACCGTAGTTCTTAGTCTCCATGCTATATCCCCAACATAGGTGGTGATCCAGGCAGCACTAGAGTGTCTATGATCGGAAAGTATTTACAGTTGCACAGGCATGGGACTTAACTGAGCAAATACTATGAACATTTACAAACATAAATGCTGTTGTGTAAAGTGCTGTTTCTCAGTTTCATTCAACACTTACTGAAGTATAAAAGGTAGGTTGGTGTCAACATTTCTAATCATGACTTCTTCCCACTGGCACCATTCTCCACTGCTACTGTCCAGGTTATACAGAGCATTGCTGCTAATATTGCCACAATTTCCACTCTGACATGTCCAGCTGTTAGCCCAGGCTGAAGTGGAACACGCTGTTCGAATGGCCGACTTGAAGCGAATGTCCACCTACAATCATTCAGCAGGCGTGAAGTCTAACCAACAATTCTATACTGTAGTTTCCAGAGTTGAATAAGCGCAGCTAGTTCAGGCAGGGCAAACGGGCAGCACACGTCATCCGCTCATTACCACACCTGTGTAGGCCAGCACAAGCCCATTGGGCCACGTCCGATAAGACGGCATTAAAAGGCCGCGCGGATACGCACACACGCACACACAGCCCATTTGTTGTATGTTGCTGCCGCCCTCCACCATCCCCTTCTCCCCCGTGCTGTCTGTATGTTCTATCATCAGGGGGATTATATCTCTATTGCTCCCTGCCTCATATGTCATGTATGTATGTGTTGCATCGAGGAGGCAGGGAGTGCTTCCCTTAGATCATCCACTCCGCTAAAGTCAAACCTACATGATGTCCATGTCATATAACAATAAATGCTCAATCCAATACGTGATTGTCTTGACTGAACTGTAGTAACTCATCAAAAGTGAAACATGCTGAAAATCCCAACTTTTGACCTGCTTCTTACATCTATTTATCAAATAGGCTGTGATGTAAAGCTGAATCTAATCTGAATCTAATGTAATATCTTAGACTGTGCATGAAATAAATACCGACCAGTTACCACAACCGGTTACCAGTATCTTCCATTCAAAAACATTAGTCTTTATCTTTTCTACTTTGCAGAAGTCAGATATCCACACTCCCCTGTCAGAACTCAGAACTATGTTTCCACTTTGTGGTCTTACTGTGTAGGATCCGTCTGCGTTGACTCCTTTGGGGTTAAAGGTCATGGTCCCTCCGTAGAAGTGGGAGGCTGAGGATCCAGAGAGCAGCAGTAACAGAGGCAGCAGGATGGTAGAGACAGACATGGTGCCTACTGTATGTGAGCACCTCTGACTGCAGCATATGCTTTTAAACACACTCACACAAGTGCTCTGAAGAAAACAGTGAACATCTGAGAGAGGAATGTGGAAGGACATGTTTAAATAATGTTTAACATACTTTTTCTCTGTGTAGCAGAATATTTGTGACTATGTACTGTCAAACCCGTTATACAGTAGTTGTGAAGCCAACCTTATACAATACATTTCGCAACTTTCTTTACGTGAAGTCCGGGGAATGGAATCACGTATGGTGGCTTTTTGAGATGTTGCTCTGCCTCTTACACATTTCTCCCCACCAGGCCTGTACTGGTAATCTGACATACCGGGCAAATGCCATGTGGGCCGACGCACTTGGGGCCAATATGATATGATAGTTAATATATATATAAATCTTTATCTAATTCTGATTTGTATTTTTTTATTACATTACATTTATATTTAGCAGACGCTCTTATCCAGAGCGACTTACAGTAAGTACAGGGACATTCCCCCGAGGCAAGTACATTTACATTTAGTCATTTAGCAGACGCGCTTATCCAGAGCGACTTACAGTAAGTACAGGGACATTCCCCCCGAAGCAAGTAGGGTGAAGTGCCTTGCCCAAGGACACAACGTCATTTGGCACGGCCGGGAATCGAACTGGCAACCTTCAGTTTACCAGCCCGATTCCCTCACCGCTCAGCCACCTGACGCCACCTGGGTGAAGTGTCTTGCCCAAGGACACAACGTCAGTTGGCATGAACTCGAACTGGCAACCTTCGGATTACTAGCCCGATTCCCTCACCGCTCAGCCACCTGACTCCCTTTTATAAACTTAAAATTGGCCAACGACCGGCCCATAAAGCAGGGACAGCGGCCAATTGGTTCATTTTCCATACTGACACTGGGATGGCCCAATCACATCTCTTGACACGCTCCACCCCTCCGTCCGACCGATAGTGGTGGGCCGGTCTGAAGAGCTGGGCTGGAGAAGTGTTGAAAGAGGGTGTTTTAAATACTTGAACACATTGTACTTTGCAAGACACACCTGGAGCTTGGTAGCAAGCGTGTCCTGCACGTTTGCAAAGATTAAAGAATACTCCACAAATTGCCTTTGCTGTTTGAAGCCCTTGCCCTCACCTTGGGTATCAATTAATCGAACTTTGGTTGCTGTGGTTACATTTCCAAAACGTGCTTAAAAATATAGTATATGCTTGCTACCTTGTCTAAATCTCTCTTGCCCTCCCATCACAAGCTGACAAGTCACTGGTCTTCAAATCAATCAAGCGACTGACTGCCTGTGGCAAGAATCCCTTGAACGTAACGATGATCCACATGACAAAGAAGTTAAGAACCTGTTTGAGATCAGCATTGTGGAAAGACGAGACAGTGATTCCCAGATTCAACTTCAGTTTTCAAGACCTCCTTCATGGTCTCCGTGGTTATTTCACTGAGGTCATGTCCTGAGCAAACATTTTGCTCCAGAAGAAGTAGTTTAAAACAGGAAAATGGGTATATGTCTTTTTTCATGTTATTCATCTATCTAGGTATATAGGACATCCTTTGAATTCATAATTTCATTTTCTGGGATGATTAGTCCAGCAGAATATTGTACTGGGATTTGATCATGAAGTAAAGTAGGAAATAGCAGATTAATGAGATTTGGAGGTTGCCAACCGCCACTCTGACACAAAGATATGCACACAGACACGCATATACATGTCAAAACAAATATGAAATGAAAAGCTTCAACATGCATCTATTTAGTATTCAAATAACATTACAGTCTTATGTAAAACACAAACATTTTCAAATCTTCTTTTTCCTCCAGGTGGCACCAAAGACGCATAAACAGCACCTGACATGGATCACCTGACTGCTGGTGAACATGGTATATTTGTCATCCAACTTCATTTTCCTTCAGTTGGACGATTTTTGGGTTGTAAAGATCCGGTATCTCTTTCCCTCAGGGGCTGAGAGCTTGAACCTTCCTCAGACCGACAGTGGTGTCTGCTGGTAGCCCTCGTCTGATCAATTCCTCCTGGAGCTGGAACCAACGGCACAGAATCACCGTTGAGACTTAGTAAGATGAGAAGTTACTGTTAGGTGTGTTAAGCTGTCTGGTCCAACAATGACAGAGACACTGACCTGCTGCAAGAACACCTCCTTGATGTAGGTTTCGTTTATCTTGGTCACAGAGGACACCCTCATAGTCAGTCCAACTGGGACTCCTGTGGATGCACAGTGACTTGGTGAACACGCGTATTCATTTTCCACCTTCCTAGTTGTGGTGTTCGGCGATAATGTAGTTGTAGGTGGTGGTTGGTTGAGTGGTGTTTGCGATACAATAAATAGATTGTGTAGTATTTAGAGCAGAAGTGGGTAAAAACAACAACATTTGGACAGATTCATGTGCAGCAGATGCATCAGAAACAGAATCATATTTAAATGGAACAAGTTATGAAGTACCTACTCACCAGATAGGTTTCCAACAGTGACAATCACACAACGCAGCTCAGATTGATATTTTATACTAGAGCTGTAAAACATAATTTCTTTTTAATTGTTGATGGACTATTCTCGTCTAAATTAGCACTTAAAATGCTAGTTGACATATTGTGAGAACAATAAACTGATAGAGAGAACAACTAGGTTTAGCAGAATATAAACAGGCATGTTTTCTCATGGAGACTGACCTGTCATTATTCAGTGCCTGGGAGACAAAGCAGATAGGATGGTCCTGTCTGTCATCATCTGCTGTTGGTGTCCATCTTATCAAGAACTGTCCAGGTGCAGTCGTGGTCTTTATAAAATTGTGCGGGCCACTGACCAGAAGCTCGGAAACGCTTAAAAAAAACACAACAACACATTCCCATAACTATTCTTCTACACTTAGGATATGTAGGATCATTCCTAGACAGGCAGACTGATTGATGTAAAGTAAGTTTCCTAACTCAGAATAGAGGGCCTCTGCCCTGACTGAGATCTCCAGTGTGTTGTTGACAGCGACGTAGAGGTGGGTTCCGTAGGCCGGCGTCGGGGACAGGAACCTGGGGAGATATTCCCCCTCAGCACAGGAGGGCACTGCAGCCCCAACTGGAGGACAAGGCAGCCATGAATACTGAGATATACTTCTGTCTTTCATATGCTTCATAGTTGTATACTTTGATAAATGTAACAACTCACCCACACACTCGACGGTTGGATACTTTCCTAATTGTAAAATCCACCCCCATCCCACAGCCTGTTATAGACAATCGTGTAGCCTACATACTGTAGATAATATCTACCTCTGACTGCAAACTGTACGGGCAACTTGCTGAGAGGGCTGAACAAGGAAGTCCGGTTGGACAGCGAGCCATCCTTGTAGGTCAGGGTTATAGACGCAGTGGGGAAGTCCTCCATCATAAGCTGCACCGCGTACGTGTTTGGAACACTGGAAGTGTTCCAGTAAGATAGCGTGCATGGTGACTGAAGGGTACAAAAAAAAACGTTGATTAACTGTTGGATTAAAGTTGATATGACTGTACATAAATATTAGTTTGCTGTTCTTATGTAGTCTTAGGTAGGCCATATGTTATGATTATTGTTATCATTAATAATAAAGTTTATTGTTGAATTCATGTTTATTGTCAAATTGTTTTACTTTTTCTTTGGTTTCTTCTTGTCATATTATGTATGGGTAATTGGAAAATATTGACTAATAATAATAATGACTGTAATTATTTACACCACAGTCTTTCATATGGGAGTGTGCCACTTGAAGTATGATAATTATTCAACTGTCTGGGTGTGTCCTCCTTGGGTCCTCACCTTCAGTGTAAAAATGCTTGGTACAGGTAGTGAACAATCAGCACACTCCTGGTTCTCAAGCAGAGAAAATCTGCACTGAACCAGGTCTCCATCTGGATCATGTGCCAAAAGCTGAAAATCCCTGGGACAGTTCACTGGAACTCTTGAGGGGAGAGAGAAAGTGGTAGAGAGAGAGAGAGAGAGAGAGAGATTTTTTTTAATTAGCCCTTGTATTTAGTTCATAAACTCATGCAGATTAATACAAATGATAAATGCAACTTACAGCAGAAGAGGTATGACTGTGGTCTGTGGGGATCTGTTGGCTGTCCCTGTGTCAGACCTCACTCCCAGATCCACCGTAGTTCTTAGTCTCCATGCTATATCCCCAACATAGGTGGTGATCCAGGCAGCACTAGAGTGTCTATGATCGGAAAGTATTTACAGTTGCACAGGCATGGGACTTAACTGAGCAAATACTATGAACATTTACAAACATAAATGCTGTTGTGTAAAGTGCTGTTTCTCAGTTTCATTCAACACTTACTGAAGTATAAAAGGTAGGTTGGTGTCAACATTTCTAATCATGACTTCTTCCCACTGGCACCATTCTCCACTGCTACTGTCCAGGTTATACAGAGCATTGCTGCTAATACTGCCACAATTTCCACTCTGACATGTCCAGCTGTTAGCCCAGGCTGAAGTGGAACACGCTGTTCGAATGGCCAACTTGAAGCGAATGTCCACCTACAATCATTCAGTAGTTGTGGAGTCTAACCAACAATTCTATACTGTAGTTTCCAGAGTTGACTGTAGTAACTCATCAAAAGTGAAACATGCTGAAAATCCCAACGTTCTAGTTTGGTTTTCAATAGATTATATAGCAATAGATACCATACTGAAAAAGTTGAGTACAGTGTAAATTGCTAGCACACACTTGAATTGTTTACAACATATGACTAAATGTAAATATGACAAATAAGACATACTTTCACAACGTTAGCAGATACAATGCTAAATACATAATGGTCTTTTTGACCTGCTTACATGGCTTTGTATTCTTACATCTATTTATCAAATAGGCGGTGATGTAAAGACTGTGCATGAAATAAATGCCGACCAGTTAGCCAAACCGGTTACCAGTATCTTCCATTCAAAAACATGAGTCCTTGTCTGTGCTACTTTGCAGAAGGCAGATATCCACACTCCCCTGTCAGAACTCAGAACTATGTTTCCACTTTGTGGTCTTACTGTGTAGGATCCATCTGCGTTGACTCCTTTGGGGTTAAAGGTCATGGTCCCTCCGTAGAAGTGGGAGGCTGAGGATCCAGAGAGCAGCAGTAACAGAGGCAGCAGGATGGTAGAGACAGACATGGTGCCTACTGTATGTGAGCACCTCTGACTGCAGCATCTGCTTTTAAACACACACAAGCCAATCTGGTTTGAGGAATGAGGAAGGTCAAACTTGAATAGAGATAATCCATTTATATGAGCGATCAAACCAGTTACACATACGCTCTGACGCACTGGATAAGAGTGTCTTCTAAATGACTAAATGTACACAGTAAGTGTGAGGCTGTTGTTACACAATACATTTCCCATCCGGTCATTTCCGAAGATGATTAACATGGAGACATGTTTACAAAATTAAAGAAATACACACAAAAACTGGAGCAACAGGTGCTAGAAAGCTAGGATGTGGTTGGTATTTACATGCCCTTTCTTTTATGATGTATAATATACACAACCCCAAACTTAAACAGTGGATTTATTAGATTGTAAACTATATTGTCTGTTCCAATTGTCAATGGTTGCTACCCTGTTACTCTCCTTCTCTCTCTCTCCTTCTCTCTCTCTCCTTCTCTCTCTCTCTCGCTCTCTCTCTCTCTCTCTCTTTCTCTCTCTCTCACTCTGTCTTTTTCACGCACACACACACTCTCCACACTGGCTTTAAAGCAATCAAGAGATTGACGGTGCTTAAAAATATAGTCTGTGCTTTTTATTATGATAACCTTTATTTAACCAGGAGAGACCCATTGAGATTAAGAATCTCTTTTTCAAGGGAGACCTGGCCAAGACAGGCAGCAGCATACATACAAACATAGTGACTAAATACTTAATATAGCTTAATACCTTGTCACACTCTCTCTTGCTCTCCCATCACGAGCTGACAAGTCCCTGGTGACTGCCTGTGGCAAGAATCCCTTGAACATAACGATGATCCATAACAAAGCAGTTATGAACCTGTTTGAGATGAGCACCGTGGAAAGACGAGACAGTGATTCCCAGATTCAACTTCAGTTTGCAAGACATCCTTCATGGCCTCCATGGTTGCTTCACTGAGGTCTCTGTGGTTAGATTTAATCATTTAGCAGACGCTCTTATCCAGAGCGATATAGATCTTATAGGACGCTTTAATCTGGAACCATATTACTCTTAAACCTGCCTCTGAGCCAGCCAACCTAATACAAAACGTTTGCTACAGAAGAAGTATTTTACAGTAAAACAGTATAAATATGTAAATGCACCAATGGGTATATGTATTTACATTTGATTTATGTTTTTATGTATATGAGAAATAACTTGAATTCATTTTTTCAAAAACTGGGATGATGAGATCAACAGATTGAATGTTGGAGAGAGATTGGATCATTAGGACAATTTACATGATTTGAGTAGCAGAACAATGCGACTAAGAGGTTGCTTACTGCCACTCTGACACAAAAATAAGCACGCAGATATGCATAAACATATCTATACAAACATTAAATACAAAGCTTCAACATGCACCAATGTACAATCTAATGTAAAACACAAAAACTTTCAAATCTTCTTTTTCCTCCAGGTGGCACTAAGGACACATAAAGAGCATGTGACATGGATCACCTGAGTGCAGGGGCGTAGCCAGGACATTATTTCTGGGGGGGCCAGCTCTGGCCAGAATGCAGGTACGTTGGTTTGTGTCTTGCGCTGTTGATGGGGGCGTGGCCAAACATGTTGCAAATATGGGGCTTGTAGCATAGGTGACAAATGCCAATATAAGACGACTTTATAAAAAAAATACTAATGCATTTATTTTAGCTTCATACCGTTTCTGTCCAGGAAGGTTTAAATAAATAAAAAAAAATAAAAAAACCTAACCCAACCCTAACCCTTTTTTGTGAGGTGGGGGGGGGGCGGCAGGGTGGCCATTCTCTGACCAATGGTGGCCGTGGCCCCCTCCTGGCCACCATGTGGCTACGCCCCTGCCTGAGTGATGGTGAACGATAATATATTTTTAATCCAACTTCATTATCCTTCAGTGGGACCACATTTGGGTTGACAAGACCCATTTTCTCTTTCCCTCAGGGGCTGAGAGCTTGAACCTTTCTCAGACCGACAGTGATGTCTGCTGGTAGCCCTCGTCTAATCAATTCCTCCTGGAGCTGGAACCAATGGCACAGAATCACCGGTGAGACTTTGAGCTGATGAGGAGTAACTGTAATTGCTGTTAAGCTGTCTGGTCCAACAATGACAGAGACACTGACCTGCTGCAAGAACACCTCCTTGATGTAGGTTTCGTTTAGCTTGGTCACAGAGGACACCCTCATAGTCAGTCCAACTGGGACTCCTGTGGATACACAGTGACTTGGTGAACACACATATTCATACAGGTACATGCACAGGTGAGCACACAGACACACACTTATAAATGATGCTACAATTATACTCTTACAGTAATTATTCAATTGTAAATTAAACTTTAAACTTTCATGAACAGACATTTTTACTTACTGAATACATCACTTGCCGTTGAAGTATCCACCTTCCTACTTGAGATGTTTGGAGATGATGCAGTTGTGGGTGGCAGAGTGGTGGTTGCGGGTGTGGGTATGGTAGGTATTGGTGTTGTAGGGGTTGTTGTATTTGCTGGTGTGGTAGTTGTGGGTGTTTCTGTGGTAGTTGCAGATGTTGCTGTGGTAGTTGTAAGTGTTGGTGTGGTAGTTGTAGGTGTGGTAGTTGTGGGTGTTGGTGTGGTAGTTGTGGGTATTTGTATGGTAGTTGTGGGTGTTTCTGTGGTAGTTGTGGGTGTTTCCGTGGTAGTTGTGGGTTTTTCAGTGGAAGTAGTGGGTGTTTCAGTGGTAGTTGTGGATGCTTGTGTGGTAGTTGTGGGTGTTTCGGTGGTAGTTGTGAGTGTTGATTTGGTAGTTGTGGACATTGATGTGGTAGTTGTGGGTGTTTTATTGGTAGTTGTGGGTGTTTCTGTGGGAGTTGTGGGCGTTGATGTGGTAGTTGTGGGCATTTCTGTGGTAGTTGTGGGTGTTTGTGTGGTAGTTTCGGAAGTTTCTGTGGTAGTTGTGGGTTTTTCAGTGGTAGTTGTGGGTGTTTCTGTGGTAGTTGTGGGTGTTTCTGTGGTAGTTGTAGGTGTTTCAGTGGTAGTTGTGAGTGTTTCAGTGGTAGTTGTGGATGCTTGTGTGGTAGTTGTGGGTGTTTCGGTGGTAGTTGTGAGTGTTGATTTGGTAGTTGTGGACATTGATGTGGTAGTTGTGGGTGTTTCAGTGGTAGTTGTGGGTGTTTCTGTGGTACTTGTGAGTGTTGATGTGGTACTTGTGGGCGTTGATGTGGTAGTTGTGGGTGTTTCAGTGGTAGTTGTGGGTTTTTCAGTGGTAGTTGTGGGTGTTTCAGTTGTAATTGTGGGTGTTTCTGTGGTAGTTGTGAGTGTTTCTGTGGTAGTTGTAGGTGTTTCAGTGGTAGTTGTGAGTGTTTCAGTGGTAGTTGTGGATGCTTGTGTGGTAGTTGTGGGTGTTTCAGTGGTAGTTGTGAGTGTTGATTTGGTAGTTGTGGACATTGATGTGGTAGTTGTGGGTGTTTCAGTGGTAGTTGTGAGTGTTGATGTGGTAGTTGTGGGTGATTCAGTGGTAGTTGTGGGTGCTTGTGTGGTAGTTGTGGGTGTTTCTGTGGTAGTTGTGGGAGTTTGTGTGGTAGTTGTCGGTTCTTGTGTGGTAGTTGTGGGTGTTTCTGTGGTAGTTTTGGGTGCTTGTGTGATAGTTGTGGGTGTTTCTGTGGTAGTTGTGGGAGTTTGTGTGGTAGTTGTGGGAGTTTGTGTGGTAGTTGTCGGTTCTTGTGTGGTAGTTGTGGGTGTTTCTGTGGTAGTTTTGGGTGCTTGTGTGATAGTTGTGGGTGTTTCCGTGGTAGTTGTGGGAGATTGTGTGGTAGTTGTGGGTGTTGGTGTGGTAGTTGTGCGTTCTTGTGTGGTAGTTGTGGGTTTTTCAGTGGTAGTTGTGGGTTCTTGTGTGGTAGTTGTGGGTGTTTCTGTGGTAGTTGTGGGTGTTTCCGTGGTAGTTGTGGGTTTTTCAGTGGTAGTCGTGGGTGTTTCAGTGGTAGTTGTGGATGCTTGTGTGGTAGTTGTGGGTGTTTCGGTGGTAGTTGCGAGTGTTGATTTGGTAGTTGTGGACATTGATGTGGTAGTTGTGGGTGTTTCAGTGGTAGTTGTGAGTGTTGATGTTGTAGTTGTGGGTGTTGATGTGGTAGTTGTGGGTGTTTCAGTGGTAGTTGTGGGTTTTTCAGTTGTAGTTGTGGGTGTTTCAGTTGTAGTTGTGGGTGTTTCTGTGGTAGTTGTGGGTGTTTCTGTGGTAGTTGTGAGTGTTGATGTGGTAGTTGTGGGAGTTTGTGTGGTAGTTGTGGGTTCTTGTGTGGTAGTTGTGGGTTTTTCAGTGGTAGTTGTGGGTAATTGTGTGGTAGTTGTGGGTGTTTCTGTGGTAGTTGTGGGTGCTTGTGTGGTAGTTGTGGGTGTTTCTGTGGTAGTTGTTGGAGTTTGTGTGGTAGTTGTGGGTTCTTGTGTGGTAGTTGTGGGTTTTTCAGTGGTAGTTGTGGGTGTTTCAGTGGTAGTTGTGGGCGTTGATGTGGTAGTTGTGGGCGTTGAAGTGGTAGTTGTGGGTTCTTGTGTGGTAGTTGTGGTTGTTTCTGTGGTAGTTGTGGGAGTTTGTGTGGTAGTTGTGGATTCTTGTGTGGTAGTTGTGGGTGTTTCAGTGGTAGTTGTGGTTTTTTCAGAGGTAGTTGTGGGTGTTTGTGTGGTAGTTGAGAAAATCTCTGTTGTAGTTTCAGGTTCTAGTGTGGTATATAGGTTTCCAACAGTGACAATCACACAACGCAGCTCAGAGTGATATTTGAAGCTGTAAAAATAATATTTAATCAACAAATTTGTTCAATGGTAGATTTTTTCTAATTTGGTACTTAAAATTATAGATCATGGATTATAAAACAACTGAACTGATAGAGAACCACTTAGTTTAGAAAAATGGAGACTGACCCATTATTCAGTGCCTGGGAGACGAAGCAGATAGAATGGTCCTGTCTGTCGTCATCTGTTGGTGTCCATCTTATTGTGAACTGTCCAGGTGCAGTCGTGGTCTTTATAAAATCGTGCGGACCACTGACCAGAAGCTCGGGAACGCTTAAAAACCACAACAACACATTCCCATAACTATTCTTCTACACTAAGGATATGTAGGATCATTCCTAGACAGACTGTTTGATGTTAATTACATGCTGCTCCTAGTGGTGAATACATGAGTTACAGTGTATTTTCCTCACCTAGAAAGCTTGGCCTCTGCCCTGACTGAGATCTCCAGTGTGTTGTTGACAGCGACGTAGAAGTGGGTTCCGTAGGCCGGCGTCGGGGACAGGAACCTGGGGAGATATTCCCCCTCAGCACAGGAGGTCACTGCAGCCCCAACTGGAGGACAAGGCAGCCATGAATACTGAGATGTACTTCTGTCTTTCACATGCTTCACAGTTGTATACTTTGATAAATTTACCAACCCATCAACACACTCGACCATCCCCCAGCCGGTCATAGACAATCGTGTAGCCTAATCACTGTATAATATCTACCTCTGACTGCAAACTGTACGGGCAACTTGCTGAGAGGGCTTGACAAGGAAGTCCGGTTGGACAGCGAGCCATCCTTGTAGGTCAGGGTTATAGACGCAGTGGGGAAGTCCTCCATCATAAGCTGCACCGCGTACGTATTTTCAGCCAAGATGGAAGTGTTCAAGTAAGATAGCGTGCATGGTGACTGAAGGGTACAAACAATAACGTTGATTAACTGTTGGATTAAAGTTGATATGACTATACTTAAAGGTCCCATGACATGCTGTTTTTGGATGCTTTTATATTGGCCTTAGTGGTCCCCTAATACTGAATCTGAAGTCTCTTTCCTGAAATTCAGCCTTGATGCATAATTACAGCCACTACGAGCAGTCCCACAATGAGCTTTCCTCCCGACGTGGCTGAGAAGAATACCCAGGGCTTGGTTTACACCTATCAAAAGGCAAAGGCAGGCTAGGGGAACCGCTTCGTTGCTAGTTCGATTTCCGGCTATGCCAACCAAATGACGTTGTGTCCTTGGGCAAGGCACTTCACCCTACTTTCCTCGGGGACAATGTCCCTGTACTTACTGTAAGTCGCTCTGGATAAGAGCGCCTGCTAAATGACTAAATGTAAATAACCTCCTAAAGTGACATTTTCATGTCATGGGACTTTTAAATATTATTTTTCTGGAACAGGCTGTTTCATATGGGAGATTGCACTTGAAGTATGATAATTATTTAACTGTCTGGATGTGTGCTCCTTGGGTCCTTACTTTCAGTGTAAAAAAGCTTGGTAGTGAACAAGTAACACACTCCTGGTTCCCAGATAGAGCAAATCTGCACTGAACCAGGTCTCCATCTGGATCATGGGCCAAAAGCTGAAAATCCCTGGGACAATTCACTGGAACTCTTGAGGGCAGAGAGAGAGAGAGAGAGAGAGAGAGGGAGAGAGAGAGAGAGAGAGAGAGAGAGATTTTTTTTAATTAGCCCTTGTATTTAGTTCATAAACTCATGCAGATTAATACAAATGATAAATGCAACTTACAGCAGAAGAGGTATGACTGTGGTCTGTGGGGATCTGTTGGCTGTCCCTGTGTCAGACCTCACTCCCAGATCCACCGTAGTTCTTAGTTTCCATGCTATATCCCCAACATAGGTGGTGATCCAGTTACCACCAGACAGTCTATGAACATGATTGTAAAGTATGTTACAGTTGCACAGGCACAGGACTTAACTGGGCAAATACTATAAAGATATGCTTGTGCAAAGTGTTTCCATGGTTCTTTCAACACTTACTCAAGTATAAAAGGTAGGTTGGTGTCAACATTTCTAATCATGACTTCTTCCCACTGACACCAGTCTCCACTGCTACTGTCCAGGTTATACAGAGCATTGCTGCTAATATTGCCACAATTTCCACTCTGACAATTCCACATGTTAGCCCAGGCTGAAGTGGAACACGTCGAGTGAAGGGCCAACTTGAAGCGAATGTCCACCTACAATCATTCAGCAGGTGTGAAGTCTAACCAACAATTGTATACTGTAGTTTCCTGAGTTGACTGTAGTAACTCATCAAAAGTGAAAACATGCTGAAAATCCCAATGTTCTAGTTTGGTTTTCAATAGATTATATACCAATACATACCATCCCTAAAGTTGAGTACAGATGACATATAAGACATACTTTCGAAACGCTAGCAGATACAATGCTAACTACGTAATGGTCTTTTTGACCTGCTTATATTGTTTTGTATTCTTACATCTATTTATTAAATAGGCGGTGATATCTCAGACTGTGCATGAAATAAATACCGACCAGTTACCACGACCAGTACCAGTATCTTCCACTCAAAAACATTTGTCCTTTTCTGTGTTATTTAGAAGAAAGCAGACATCCACACTATAGTCACATGTCTGTTTCTACTTTGTGGTCTTACTGTGTAGGATCCATCTGCGTTGACTCCTTTGGGGTTAAAGGTCATGGTCCCTCCGTGGAAGTGGGAGGCTGAGGATCCAGAGAGCAGCAGTAACAGAGGCAGCAGGATGGTAGAGGCAGACATGGTGCCTACTGTATGTGAGCACCTCTGACTGCAGCATCTGCTTTTAAACAAAAAGGCTCTGAAGGAATTTCTGTGTGAAGGAAGAATGAGGAAAGAAAGATACGTTGGAATGGAGATCAACTTGTCTGTGGAACAGGGGTGACATGGGCAAAAAAAATAATCGAAATGCTCACATTGTAGGTGGCTTTGGCTGAGCGGTGAGGGAGTCGGACTAGTAACCCGAAGGTTGCCAGTTCAATTCCCGGTCATGCAAACTGACGTTGTGTCCTTGGGCAAGGCACTTCACCCTACTTGCCTCGGGGGGAATGTCCCTGTACTTACTGTAAGTCGCTCTGGATAAGAGCGTCTGCTAAATGACAAAATTGTAAATGCACATTCGTGCGATGAGTTTCTATTACTCATTTGAAGGGGACGTAAATGATAGCCTATAATGTCACTGTGTGGGAGTATTCACCTTGACGGAGTGGGCGCCTTGATTCTGGTTTGTGAGCTGGGCAGACTACTGCCTGGGCTGGGAAGGTCTTCCACGCAGAAGCACGAGGGGAGAGCAGGGGAATCTATCCAATAGCACCTCTTACTTTGTACAGTATGCATATAGTAAAATCAGTTACACTACGAAATTGCTACCAAATAAACGACAACTTATTTATAATATTGGGAATACACAGTTTTACAGATATATAGTTGCATTTTTTACTGTTTTGTGCGAAATCATTAATAACTAGTATAAAACCAGTCTGCACACCGCCAAGGTGAATTGGTTTAGTCTTGACTCTTGGTTGACAGTGTTGAGGGATGGGCATGGGCGGCATACCAAAATGAGTCTGACACAATAACGCAACAAAAAACACTATGGCTGTCCTTAATACAATACATTTAGCAACTTTGTTAATGGTTATTTCCGAAGGGAGCCATGTTTACAACAACAAAAACACACACACACAAAATAAAAAAAACAACAGTAACATGTGTTAAAAAATAATTTGGGAATAGATAAGGATGTGGTGGGTATTTATATGTCCATTATTTTAAGGCCAACAGTATAATACAAAACCCGAACTTGGATTTGTTTGATTACAGTAGCCTATAATGTCTATTTCAATTGCCAGTCATTCCGGGAGGAAGACTCAGTAATAAGTTATAACACACTATTGAAAATACAAACAGTCTGCTCGCACTCGCTCGGTACACATCCCCCTTCAGACAGAGAAAGAGAGAGAGACATAACCACGGGTAGAGAGGGGTGGTGGAGGCAACAAGGAAAAGCAATGCACACCATGCGTCGTACTGAAGCATTGTCGGAGTGCGGGTGAGTTTGTGGTCTAATTATACCGCCCTGGCTGTAAAGTAGCAGTGTCATAACTGCGTGATACTACTACTGACTGACAGCGCTAAGGTCTAGTCGAAGTCTCCTGCATGAACCAGCTCTGCCCGATTGCTACCCTCTCTCTTTCTCTCTCTCTCTCTCTCTCTCTCTCTCTCTCTCTCTCTCTCTCTCTCTCTCTCTCTCTCTCTCTCTCTCTCTCTCTCTCTCTCTCTCTCTCTCTCTCTCTCTCTCTCTCTCTGTCTCTCTCTCTATCTCTCTCTCTCTCTCTCTTTCGTTTTCTCTCTCGCACGCAAGCACATACGCGCATACATGCACACACTTTGAATAATCTGAAGTGCTCCATGCTTGGTCCAAACGCTTGCACACTGACACGCACTGCGCGTCGACCTGTTGCTATGGAGACGTCATCCCCGCTGTCATTGTCGGCCGTGATTGGACACTCACCAGGGCAGCGGCAACTTCTACAATTTTCGGAATCTGCAACAGCTGAGTTGACAGTGCAACAGCTGATTGGTGCGCTCATCGGAATGAACCATACATAAACTTGAAGACATTTGACAGTCCAATGTGAAGCTAGCCAGCGAGTTTACGCGGTCAAACTTCTTAAGGAATTTTCTACAAGTCCAAGTGCTCCGTATAACAAAAGGTTTGTGAAAAACATTTCCCAATGCTTAGCCTAGTTTTAGCCTGCTAGCTAACGTTTGCCGGACGAAATGACCACCTTACTGTTCTGAACCACTACTGTAGAGCTAACTATCCAGTTGTGTTAAATGAATACCTCTGTACAAATCATATGATTGACTATTTTAGATGGGTTTTAAGCTAAATGTTTCTTTTCTCAGAATTGGCAAGCAAGTTTGGGAGTGTTGACTGTGCCACTGTCACCTGGTAGTCATGGCAGCAATTACCCTGCGCTACCATACGGGGACTTGTTTTGTGTACTTATCAAGCTGTTTGTTTACTAAATAGGTTGTAGCTTGTTTGAAGATGAGCTTTAACACAGCCGGCGCGTTCGCTAGCCGCAGTAGCCAAGAAAATGTTGCTGCTGGCTCAAGCAGAATGGATCCAATCCGTATGCAGAGGGCAAAACAAAGAACGGTCCTTGGCCTCCTGAGTGAAAACGAACAGCACAGCCGTTTAGCCGGGGGTCAGCCCTCTAAACTCGGGTCCATCTCGGAGAACTCTCAGACGACGTTTCCGGGCTGTACCTCCAGCTCCAGCTTTGATGTCTTTGTGGATGACCCATGTGAGGTTGTCCTCCCTGCCTGTAGTGAAGTCGTGGTTTCACCTCAGTTGGTGGATGAGGATAGGGCAGCCTTGCAACATAAAGATTTCCGGCTTTTCCTTGACCTGAGCTCAGGTGAGATCCAATGGGAATTAGAAGTAGTGATACATGCATGATGCATGCCAGGCTGTCAATGAATGGATTTGTACCTCCCTCTTCTCAGGATCATGTATGGACACGTCAATGCAGTCACTACCTGATGAACCAATGACATCAGAGGATATGCTGTGCCTGTCTGAGTACGCAGAGGACATCCATCGACATTTGCGAGAGAGTGAAGTGTGTTACTGATCCAAATGGCTGCTTTAAAACCTGCCATCTAGATCTAATGGCATTCAGTTAAATGACTTCACTTAAACCCTGTCTAGGAAATTTGGTTGCAATGCCATCCCCCCCCTCATCTTGCAGCAGACATTTTGAACTGCAACTGTCCCTTAATATGTTTACAAGTCCCACCCCGGTTGTCATTTACAGATGAAATGCCAGCCCAAACATGGCTACATGCGAAAGCAGCCAGACATCACCAACTGCATGCGTATCATCCTGATGGACTGGCTGGTGGAAGTGTGTCTGGAGTACAAGCTGTGCAACGAGACCTTCTTCCTGGCCGTCAACTACGTCGACCGCTTCCTGTCATGCATGTCAGTGCTTCGGGGCAAACTGCAGTTGTTAGGCACCGCTGCCATAATGCTTGCAGCGTAAGTTTTGCTTTGATGCATTTTTGTCAGAGTTTTGCAAACGGCCCCCGCCATAACAATCGAATACCATCCATTGCCGTTTCTTCAGGAAGTACGAGGAGATCTACCCCCCAGAGGTGGACGAGTTTGTGTACATCACGGACGACACGTACACCAAGAAACAGCTGCTTCGCATGGAGCACCTCGTCCTGAAAGTGCTGGCGTTTGACATGACCGTCCCCACCACGCATCACTTCCTGCTCCAGTACATGACTGTGCAGTCTGTCTGCTCCAAGACGCAGAACCTCGCCCTGGTAGGTCCCAACCCGTCAGTCTGAACATGAGCGACGTTATCTACCACTGATCTGGGTTGGCACTCTTCCGTATTCTAAGGAACACTTGGTACTGTAGGAATGTCATCTACTCAGGTTTCTAGGTGTGTGTACCACTCAGGGTTGTATTGTGGTTTCATCCTCCAGTATGTGTCAGAGTTGAGTCTGCTGGAAGTGGATCCTTTCCTGCAGTACGTGCCCTCTATGGTGGCAGCTGCAGCTTACTGTCTGGCCAACTACACAGTAAACAGAACATTCTGGGTGAGCTGTCCTGATCGATCCCGTGGCTTCGTTCTGTAATGGTTTGAATACAACCGTCGTCGGTTGGGTAATTCAGTTGGACATTCGACCAATCAAAATGACTAATCCTGTGCTTTGCTTCCTTAGCCTGATGCCTTAGGTGCCTTCACTGGTTACACCCTGTCGGAGATTGCCCGTTGTCTGAAGGACCTGCACAAGCTTTACCTTGGTGCGGAGAGTCGCCCCCAACAGGCCATCAGAGAGAAGTACAAGAGCTCAAGGTGGGTTGAAGGGCACTGACTCGTCTTCATAGCTGTTCGTGCTATACTCCTGCTTCAGCTTATCTTGTATCCTTTTCACAGGTATGGAAACGTGTCAGCCATGACGCCTCCCCCTTCTCTACCTTTCCACTGAGGCAACTGGAACCTTCAATAGCCTGCAACACGACACAGCGCTTAACTGTTTTGTAGATATGTGATTTTGTAAAATTACTTTTTTTAAATTGAATTTTTTAAACCGTGTAAATAAGCCATTTTTATTATAGTTAGTTAGCTATCAAGGTAACAATAAAAATGATAAAGTAACTTGTTTCTTGTCAACTTTAAACCTGACTTCTTGAGGTGTTGTATTGTTAGTTCTAGTCTGAGGAGATCAGGATTTGCCCCAAGTCTGTAAAAGCCACTATTCAAACGGATTTTTTTTTTTTCAAATCTTTTACTGTACCTTGTGTGAAACCTCCCCAGAATCATGGACTTCAGTCTGCATCTTGTATGTTGCATCATGTGATTAAAATGACAAGTTACCATAGTTTTTTGCCTCTTAATGCTTTTCAAATACTTGTTCTAGAGCTGATTATTTTAATTTTTTTAATCAAGTGCCATGTTAACTCGACGTTCCCCTAAGGCACATGTTTAATTTGCCAAGTGGCTCGCATTTTGACTGACTGCCAGACTCGAGCGTTTTATTTCAAGGCTTCCCACCAGGACAAACGTCGAGGTCATTTATGGTTTTAGAGACATCTATTGGAAGAACTGTAGTATGACATGGGCTACTCTACTCGTGGGAGTGGATCCATAAACTTGAGTGGTTCTACAAGTTGTTTGATTTGGAACAAGACCGACAGGCTGTGTTTGGAGGACTCCGCGTCAGAATGTTAATGACAGGTCCGCGTTAGAAAGAAATTGCCATAGGCTTAAACTGATTTTTTTTCCATCGGGTTGTTCCCTTATGTTCTTTACCGGGACTTTCAAGTTGAGGATACTTTCTGACATTAAGGTGCGTTTCTTAACTTGTCAACAAACATTTGCTTTTTATTTCCGATCGTCCATCAACGAACACATGAACTATAGCAGTTGTGTCTCAGGTAAAACCTGATACGAGTTGAAAACAGATGCGTAGCTATGAGATTTGTCATGCGAGACACCATGTGCGTACACCTTTTAAATAGCCCATTTCTCCTATAGGTTCTGTTACTGATGGTGGATTATACACCAGCTTAATACAAGTGTATATTTTTGAACCCCTCTCACACTTTAATTCTCTTCAGACTAGTTCTCTTGTCCGTTCTCTGTAATTCCAGAGCATGGCGTTGGCTGAACCAGCGGAGCTGTTGGTGATAAAGGACCAGCACGACCGTGCGCTGGCGTGCTTAACCCAAGGGCTGGCTGCCGACGAGGCTGGGAGAAGACCTGAGGCCCTGGAGCTCTACCGGAGGGGCAGGCAGCACCTCACCCAGGGCCTGGAGGTGCCTACTGGGGGGGACAGGCACAACGGAGCCCCTTGGGACACAGCCAGACAGCTTCAGCTGAAGATGAGGCTGACTCTGAGGAACATCTCCACCAGACTCAACGACCTGGAGACTGCAGAGTCCACGCCCACAGAGGGGCCAAGTGAACCAGCGTTGGATCTTCCCAAGCAGAATCTCTATCCCACTCTGGGGCCCAACATTCAGCCTACCTCCAACCCCCTCCTCCACCTCTACCCTACCGTGCCCGTCACCTCCACCCAGACCCCGCACCCACCCACACCTTCTCCTCCTGCTGGGGCTTCAGGGACCACAGGCCCATCTCTGCCCAACTTCCCAGTGCCGGCCCTGGGAGCCCCAGGAGAGCAGCCCCCAGCCTATACACCCCAGCCCACGGATGGGCACCACAGGCTGGCCTACAGCCCTGTAGCAGGACCACCGAGGGGCCAGCCTCGGGGGTTAGCGGCCAGAGCGGGAGATGGAGATGAGCTGCTGTTTCTCCCTAGAGGGGTGCAGATGTTTTTCGTGAGTGCCGAAGGACAGGTCAGCGCCCCGTCTCACCCTGGGTATCTACGCATCATCACTTTCGGTGGCGGGAGCAACGACGCGTCCGGCAAAGCACCTTCAGCCTTTCTACACGTAAGCAACATCTGAGGATCATGTGACGTGTGTTTAGTGATAGGATATATCAGAGCAATGGAAAAATGGGTTGATGGGGCCTTAATTTGGGGTCATTATTTTCTCTTTTTCTGGAATGAGGGACACTGGATGTATAAGATGACCTCCTAAAACATTACTTTAAATCAGAACTGGTCAAATGTATTATAATTATTGTAATGACTAATTTATGGATTCAGACATACTGATCACACTACCGTCCTTAACGACAAGTCAACTCTAACAAGCTACATGATTTCTCTCCGTCTTATCATGTTTTGTTTCAGATATGATAGAGATGGATAGACAGATCATGATAGTTTAAAGATGAAGCTACGCAATGCGCTTATCTTAGCATCAGCGTTCAGTCTGTACTGAGTGAGAGCTGGGTGGAAGGCAGGAGGTCCAGAGAGACAACAGTGGCCTACACACAGCTTGAATCAGATGACCATGGGCCCTCGGAGAAATAATTACAAATAATTAAGCGGGGAATCTGGGCTGCACACAGATCAGCATTCTCCATTCTGGAGCTCCTGGTGGGCTAATCCGTCAAAGTTGAGACGTACAGTTTAAGAGGGCTAAGGATTGGAAATTGAAGCACAATTGGTATCTAGAGTCTACTAAATTAGTTAGTTGTGGTAGTTAATTGACTATACAATACAGTTGCAATGGAGCACACCCAAACATGGATTCCTGCTGTGCCTCTTAAAACCAGTCGGTCCACATTTTGGTTTGTTGCTCAACCACAGCTTGAAATTCTTTGCATGGCATAGGACAAAGGCCTCAGTAACTGATGACACTGCGGTTCCGTTGTGTCACGAGCCAGAGGCTCGATCTCTGGGTGGCCCTCGGAGAGGTCAGGCTGAAAACCTCTCTGGTGGCTGCTGCCTGGAACACAACATCACACACACACGCACACACTGGCTGACAGTTGAGGGTAATGTGTATTGTAGTGGGGGGGGGGGGGAGAGGAAAACCTGAAATACAAGTAAAGACATTGAGAATGTCTCATCAAAAGGGGGGGGGGGGGGGGGGTCAGAGGGTAGTGTTTTACAATTATCTTTGGTAATTATGTTAGGATCTGTCAGGATATTGTGTTCTGGTTTGACTCCCTGGCCCTAGATAGTTGTTATTGTGAGTGTGTGAGTTGCAATCTCCAGTCTCTTGGTGGAAACCGCTCAATCACTTACAGTGTGTGTCTATGCAGGTGTGTGACTGGCTCTACCCTCTAACCGTGGAGACCCCAGTGCTACTGGCCAACTCTGGCATCTTCATGTTCCCAGACACCATGGCTGGCCCTCAGGGGTCCTACGTGGGCATAGTGCTGTCCTCAGAGATGCCTGAGGCAGACAGAGACATGTTCCAGGACATTCTGGCCCAGCTCGCAGACCTCAGGATCCAGGTGGGTTTACTCTGAAGATGGTGGTGTTAGCGGACATTGGGGTTGATAGAGGAGACATGGGGGTCAAGAAGGGGTCTGTCGTGAAGAGTTTGGGTGTTCATCGCTGTTTTTTCAAAGGGGAAAGAGTCAGGGATACAAAGGTTTACATTATTTTGTAGATCACTTCCTAGATTGCTTTTGAAATTACTTGCTTCATTGCTTGTTACTCTTAATAATCAGATTGCTAAAGAGATTTCCTGTTAGATTATTGTGTTTTATATCATTCTATGTGGGAGTTGTCTTCTTGTTGGCTATTTTAGAAGTCTGTTTCCTTGTCAGACAAGAATGGAGTACATTCATTCTGTCACATTCACGCTATTCAACCAGGTGTTTTAAGTACTCAGATACTTGATGAGCGTCACACAAATTCAGGCCTGGGTTGAAAGTCTCTTGGCAGCCTTATCGGTGCATTCCTCCCAGGTAGAAAACCACAGCTTGAGGAAAGACTCACAGCATGATGCATGTTCTAATGAAGCCCCCCCCCCCCCCCCCCCCCCCCCCCATTTCCAGCTATGTTAAGATACAAAAAGTAATATGGACTGTGTCACCTCATCCTGTTTGATAGGCTCTGGAGGAGGGGTCAAGTTCAGAGGTCATGAACCTGAGTGAGAAAGTCCCCATTGGTCCGCCCGGGGAGAGGTCAGGAGTCCCCATGGCAACTGGGGGTGCGATGGGGGAGGAGGAGAAGCCAACTGTCCCTGAATGGAGCGAGAAGATGTCCCAAAGCATCCTGGAAGGTGTGTGAGAGAGAGAGAGAGAGAGTGTGTGTGTGTGTGTCTGTGAGTGAGACCGAAGGTTTGTGGGAAGGCAAAGGCACCAGATCCCACACAGTCTGTAGTCTTCTCTGACATATACAAATATACTTATTTATATGCATACACATACATCATATGTATGTACCTCATTTACAAAACATTCTCACCCCCCCCCACCCCCCCCCCCCCCCATAGGCACCTCTTGGCTGAGTAAAGGCTTTCAGAAAGGGGCTGAGGCCACTGGCAAGGCCATCCACAAGGGGGCGTCCAAGCTGCGCGAGCACATCACCCCAGAGAACACCCCTGCGGAGGTTAACCCCCGTGTCACCAGGGGCCTGCACGTGGCCAAACAGGCCACCGGGGGCGCTGTGCGCGTTAGCCAGTTCCTTGGTAAACATCGGGGGCTTGGGAGGTGGTTGTTATTTAAATAACTATGATTACTGGCATATCACTTTCTGTATCTCCCGTACGATGTGTTTTTGCTTGTGGCATTCATTCATGTGTGGGTGTGTTTGATAATATCCTTTTCTGAGTGTGTTTTTTGATAAGCTGTGTGTGTGTGTGTGTGCACTGGCAGTAAACGGAGTGTGCACGGTAGCCGGATGTGTGGGGGACAAGCTAGCCCCCTACGTGAAGAAACACGGCGCCAAGCTCATCCCAGAGTCCATGAAGAAGACCCAAGATGGACGCTCAAACCTGGATGGTGCCATGATTGTAGCGGCGAGCAGTATGCAGGGTGCGTTGCTAGCATAGCCTTATGTTTGGCTGCTAATGTACGATTAGACACGCCCCCTATGTCCTGAAGGACAGCTGAAATCTACTTTGGAACAGTTTCGGAAGTCAACCCTGTGTACTCCAGGTTGGTGAGATGCTCATCTACTTATTTGAATCTTATTTTTACCAGGTCTCTCGGCTATATGGACCGGTTTGGAAACTGGGGCGAAGACCGTGGGCAAAAGCGTGAGGTCTGAGACTGTCACGACGGTGAAGTATAAGTAAGTCCTCCTCTTCTTCCTCTCCTCATTTAGTCATTTAGCAGACGCTCTAGCAGACGCTCCTCCCCAACTACCCGGTCATCCACGGTTTTCTCCTTTTCCGAGGGCTACACTGTCAGTCCTTTTCTGTTTTTTCAAGTCTAGCGTTTGATTCCAGTCATCCTGGGTGTCAGTATATCTCTGTTTCAGCAGTACTGTGATGTGATTGGCTTATGGAACTACTGTATGTATCAGGATTGGATGCAGATATAGACAGTCACCCAGGCTGGACTTGTTTTAAGCTTTGGGAAAATCATATGACTTTACACCTCTCTTTCAGATACAGGGGGCTAGAGAATCTGTTAAACCCCAGCAATATATAACTGAAGGGGAGTTCAAAACAGACCCCTAGTTGCTGAACACTACTTCCTGCTTCTTCTCTGACTAACTCTGAGGTGATTTCAGAACAACACCAAGCCTTTTGACTTTGTGTTTATCGAGGTGATCGCACGGATGCAAAAGCAATATGGAGGAATTGGGCTACTCGAATAAAAAGCTACAGGGTTGGACTTATGACCAAAACAATTTGATTATACCTACTTTTTCATTCGTTGAGGCTGCATATGCAAATGATGAAGTGGCTTGGGTTTTGGGGACAGCTTCATGTCTGGTCTGTTGGGGTCTTCGCTGAGTCATCTGTGTTGTGGACAGCTAAATGCCTGTGTGGAATGAGTGGTGGTCCCGCTGGTTATTCTGTGAGGTGGTGACTCATCTAACTTGTTTAGAATAAAACTGACATGAATTCAAATACCTTACCTCTCTTGTTTTTCTTAACCGGTAACATTCTGCTGTGGTGAATAACAACAAATTAGCCACTGACCAATTGTCTTACCCTTAGCTCGTCCTATACTTGATATTCAGCACTTTCTAGTAGCCTACAGATATTGCAACTGGCTCCTCACATGTCCTTAGTAATAGCTTTCTTGTTGGCGTACTATATTTTCTAACCCGGGCCACTGTCATTGGTGGCGAAGGTATGGTGAAGATACGGGACAAGCCACAGACACGGCTGTTCAGTCTGTCGTCAACGTGGGCGTGACGGCCTTCAACATGGATAACCTGGGCATGAAGGGCATATTGAAGAGCACCGGGAAGACCACCGCCAAGGCTGTGGTCAAAGACCACAACCCGACAACCGAAGAACCGACAGAGAAGGGGTATGGGGAGAAAGGGAAGTAAGGGGTGTATGCAAAATGTTTTGCTGTGGTCACCTGTTCTGTTTTATTTTGCAAAATTAGCAGAAAGAGGGTTTTACTTTAAGGTGTTTTTTTATTATTATTATTATTAAATACTACATTTAGATATCTGATTGATTAACTGCTGACTTCTTGTATCTTAAAATGTATATATTTTGATATTGTATGTGATTCACAATGTATTTTATCCAAGTATTTCCCAGCCCTAATTATGTGCACTATTAACTTTTAAACCACTCAATGATATTAGTATTATTCATGCCATTTGTTCATATTGCAAAGATAACCCCAAACTCCATTTAAATACCATGAAGTAAATGTAGGATTAGGCTATGTGTACATTATTGAATACACATACTGATATTTCTGTTTATTGTCCCTTGGTTCAAATAAAAAGGGGAAACCGGTAGAGTATTCATTCCTAATGCGTCATTTAGACCCATGTGCAACGCATATCACATATCTTAACTATTGCTATCGGATAACTTAACAATAAAAAGCAATTGTCCCACATTTGTGTCGATTACGTGAGTAAAAGTAGTCCTAATGTATGTAAATTATACTGGGCCATTGTGTCGCGGTCACACCTCTTCCTACAGCAAATCGTATTTCATGGGATACCAGAGGAACAAACTTGTCATCTAATTAGTGCAACCAGAGCCCGTCTACGGAGAGTCTGTCCACTCCCTATTAATGCACCCCCTGCTAACTTTGACTAGGAAAGTGTTACATGCCTGAAACTTACTGTGCTTACTCATACTAGTGCCCTCAGTGTACAGTAAGAATCATTTGATGCTGGGATATACAGGACAGACAATAGAGGGGGGTACATTTCACGACAGGCTTGTTGTATTCCTTCTTGCCATGAAATGCACCCCCTGCTAACTTTGACTAGGAAAGTGTTACATGCCTGAAACTTACTGTGGTTACTCATACTAGTGCCCTCAGTGTACAGTAAGAATCATTTGATGCTGGGATATACAGAACAGACAATAGAGGGGGATGCATTTCACGACAGGCTTAATGCACCCCCTGCTAACCCTGACTAGGAAGGTGTCACTTGCCTGACACTTACTGTGGTTACTCATACTAGTGCCCTCAGTGTACAGTAAGAATCATTTGATGCTGGGGTATACAGAACAGCCAATAGAGGGGGGTGCATTTCACGACAGGCTTGTTGTATTCCTTCTTGCCATGAAATGCACCCCCTGCTAACTCTGACTAGGAAAGTGTCACTTGCCTGACACTATCTGTGGTTACTGATACTAGTGCCCTCAGTGTACGTTAAGAATCATTTGATGCTGGGGTATACAGAACAGCCAATAGAGGGGGGTGCATTTCACGACAGGCTTGTTGTTTTCCTTCTTGCAATGAAATGCACCCCCTGCTAACTCTGACTAGGAAAGTGTCACATGCCTGAAACTTACTGTGTTTACTCACACTAGTGACCTCAGTGTACAGTAAGAATCATTTGATGCTGGGGTATACAGAACAGCCAATAGAGGGGGATGCATTTCACGACAGGCTTGTTGTTTTCCTTCTTGCCATGAAATGCACCCCCTGCTAACTGACGTGTATAGCTAGTTGCAAGCGTGCACGAGTCTCGGAGCTAGGAAAAAGGCGAGCCACTGTTCTGCGCAAGACTGGACGAGCCGGAACTGGAACGATGGCGCGGTCCGTTTCGCGCTCTCGCTTGCCTCACTGCGCCACTGAGCACTTTTCATAGAAATGAATGGGGACGCCATCTTGGAAGAGAAAACAAGCTGTGTCTACTAAATATAAGTCTATGGTCTGAGCCTGACACGGAGCAGGCTAGTTCATTTTTTCTTTGTCACAACCTTTATTTATCTTATCTTTTTTTTTATTATTGCATAAAGGCAGAAATACAGTCAATTACAGAGTATACAAACAGACAAGAATGCAAGGGGGTACAGCACAGAACAAATCATACAAAGACCTTATAAAGAGTACAGACAGCTTTCTCATTAAAGGAATACAATATAGTTTGAATGTATAATTCTAATCCTTTGTAAAAGATAAAAAAAAGAGAGGTTTTCTATTAGGTAGTTGTATTTGGTAGTGTGGTAGTTGTGAATGTTGGTGTGGTAGTTGTGGCTTCAGGTATACTAGTAGTATTGGTTGGTGTGGTAGTAATAATAATAATAATAAGACTTTATTCATATAGCACATTTCTTACAAGAATTGCAGTTCAAGGTGCTTTACATAAAATCAATAAAAACAATAATACAAGTAATAAAAATAATTAAAGTAGTACTATTTGTTAGAGTGGTAGTTGTGCTTGTTGTTGTGGTAGTTGTCTTTGTTGGTGTGGTAGTTGTATTTGTTGGTGTGGTAGTTGTATTTGTTGGTGTGGTAGTTGTATTTGTTGGTGTGGTAGTTGTGGGTGTTGGTGTGGTAGTTGTGGGTGTTGGTGTGGTAGTTGTAGGTGTTGGTGTGGTAGTTGTAGGGGTCGGTGTGGTAGTTGTGGGTGTTGGTGTGGTAGTTGTGGGTGTTGGTGTGGTAGTTGTAGGTGTTGGTGTGGTAGTTGTAGGGGTCGGTGTGGTAGGTGTTGGTGTTGGTGTGGTCGTTGTAGGTGTTGGTGTGGTAGTTGTGGGTGTTAGTGTGGTAGTTGTAGGTGTTGGTGTGGTAGTTGTGGGTGTTGGTGTTGGTGTGGTCGTTGTAGGTGTTGTAGTTGTGGGTGTTTGTGTGGTAGTTGTAGGTGTTGGTGTGGTAGTTGTAGGTGTCGGTGTGGTAGTTGTGGGTGTTGGTGTGGTAGTTGTGGGTGTGGTAGTTGTATTTGTTGGTGTGGTAGTTGTGGGTGTTGGTGTGGTAGTTGTGGGTGTTGGTGTGGTAGTTGTAGGTGTTGGTGTGGTAGTTGTAGGGGTCGGTGTGGTAGTTGTGGGTGTTGGTGTGGTAGTTGTGGGTGTTGGTGTGGTAGTTGTAGGTGTTGGTGTGGTAGTTGTAGGGGTCGGTGTGGTAGGTGTTGGTGTTGGTGTGGTCGTTGTAGGTGTTGGTGTGGTAGTTGTGGGTGTTAGTGTGGTAGTTGTAGGTGTTGGTGTGGTAGTTGTGGGTGTTGGTGTTGGTGTGGTCGTTGTAGGTGTTGTAGTTGTGGGTGTTTGTGTGGTAGTTGTAGGTGTTGGTGTGGTAGTTGTAGGTGTTGGTGTGGTAGTTGTGGGTGCTGGTGTGGTAGTTGTGGGTGTTGGTGTGGTAGGTGTTGGTGTGGTAGTTGTAGGTGCTGGTGTGGTAGTTGTAGGTGTTGGTGTGGTAGTTGTGGGTGTTGGTGTGGTAGTTGTAGGTGTTGGTGTGGTAGTTGTGGGTGTTGGTGTGGTAGGTGTGGGTGTGGTAGTTGTGGGTGTTGGTGTGGTATATAGGTTTCCAACGGTGACAATCACACAACGCAGCTCAGAGTGATATTTGGGGCTGTAAAAAGAATATTTAATTAACAAATTTGTTAGATGGTAGATTTTTTCAAATTTGGTACTTAAAATGATAGATCACGGATTATAAAACAACTGAACTGATAGAGAACCATTTGATTTATCAAAATGGAGACTGACCCAGCAGCCTCCATTGCCTGGGAGACGAAGCAGATAGGATGGTCCTGTCTGTCGTCATCTGCTGGTGTCCATCTTATCCTGAACTGTCCAAGTGCAGTCGTGGTCTTTGTAAAATTGCGCGGACCACTGACCAGAAGCTCAGAAACACTTAAAAAAACACAACACATTCCCATAAGTATTCTTCTACACTTCAGATATGTAGGATAATTCCTAGATAGGCAGACTGTTAGATGTTAATTACATGCTGCTCCTAGTGGTGAATACATGAGTTACAGTGTATTTTCCTCACCTAAAAACATTGGCCTCTGCCCTGACTGAGATCTCCAGTGTGTTGTTGACAGCGACGTAGAAGTGGGTTCCGTAGGCCGGCGTCGGGGACAGGAACCTGGGGAGATATTCCCCCTCTGCACAGGAGGGCACTGCAGCCCCAACTGGAGGACAAGGCAGCCATGAATACTGAGATATACTTTTGTCTCACATGCTACATAGTTGTATACGTTGATAAATGGAACAACCCATCCACACACTCGACGGTTGGACACTTTGCTAATTACGACCCCCCCACACACACTCCCCCCACCTTACCTGTTATAGACAAACATGTAGCCTACACACTGTAGATAATATCTACCTGTGACTGCAAACTGTACGGGCAACTTGCTGAGAGGGCTGGAGGAATTCCGGTTGGACAGCGAGCCATCCTTGTAGGTCAGGGTTATAGACGCAGTGGGGAAGTCCTCCATCATAAGCTGCACCGCGTACGTGTTTGGAACACTGGAAGTGTTCCAGTAAGATAGCGTGCATGGTGACTGAAGGGTACAAACAATAACATTGATTAACATTTAGATTAAATGTGAAACAGGCTGTTTCATATGGGAGATATACACTTGAAATATGATAATTATTCAACTGTCTGGGTGTGTGCTCCTTGGGTCCTCACTTTCAGTGTAAAAATGCTTGGTACGGGTAGTGAACAATCAGCACACTCCTGGTTCTGAAGCATAGCAAATCTGCACTGAACCAGGTCTCCATCTGGATCATGGGCCAAAAGCTGAAAATCCCTGGGACAATTTACTGGAACTCTTGAGGGTAGAGAGAGAGAGAGAGTTAGAGAGAGTGAGAGAGAGAGAGAGAGAGAGAGAGAGAGAGAGACAGAGAGAGAGAGAGAGAGAGAGAGAGAGAGAGAGAGAGAGAGAGAGAGAACGAAATGGAGAGAGAGAGAGAATTATGTTTTAAGTAAACCCTCTTATTTAGTTCACTGGCTCACACAGATTAATAAAAATTATGATTGCAACTTACAGCAGAAGAGGTATGACTGTGGTCTGTGGGGATCTGTTGGCTGTCCCTGTGTCAGACCTCACTCCCAGATCCACCGTAGTTGTTAGTCTCGATGATATACTCCCATTATAGGTGGGGATCCAGTTACCACCAGCCAGTCTATAAAGGAGATCGTAAAGTATGTTACAGTTGCAAAGGCATGGGACTTTACTGAGCAAATACTATGAACATTTACAAACATAAATGCAGTTCTGTAAAGTATTGTTTCCCAGTTTCATTCAACACTTACTCAAGTATAAAAGGTAGGTTGGTGTCAACATTTCTAATCATGACTTCTTCCCACTGGCACCATTCTCCACTGCTACTGTCCAGGTTATACAGAGCATTGCTGCTAATATTGCCACAATTTCCACTCTGACATGTCCAGCTGTTAGCCCAGGCTGAATTGGGACACTCTGGGTTAATGGCCAGCTTGAAGTGAATGTCCACCTACAATCATTAAGGAGATGTAAAGTCTAACCCACAATTCTATACTGTAGTTTCTAAGATGATCGAACTCATGAAAAGTGAAACACACTTACAGTAAAATCCTAACATTCCAGTTTGGCTTTCAATCAATTAGAGGGCGATAGATAATAGGGGTGGGAATCTTTTGGTACATCAAGATTCGATTAAAGTCGATTTGGGGTCACGATTCGAGGTAGATTCGAATTTTTTTTAAATCATAAAAAAAAAAAAGAAATAACGATTTTTAAAATTTGTGAATCGATATGAATCGCTAGAAGACTGAATTGCGATTCAAATGTGAATCGATTTTTTCCACCACCCCTAATAGAAAACATACTGAAAAAGTTGAGTACAGTGTAACTATCCAGCACAGATGAATCATTTTTATTACAAATACGACATACTTTCACAACAGTAGCAGGCTCAAAGCTAATAATGGGCTTGATTTGTAATCTTACATCTATTCATCAAATAGGCAGTGAAATCCCAGACTGTGCGTGAAATAAATGCCAACCAGTTACCAGTATCTTCCATTCAAAAACATTAGTCTTTATCTTTGCTACTTTGCAGCAGGCAGATATCCACACTCCCCTGTCAGAACTCAGAACTCTGTTTATACTTTGTGGTCTTACTGTGTAGGATCCGTCTGCGTTGACTCCTTTGGGGTTAAAGGTCATGGTCCCTCCGTTGAAGTTGGAGGCTGAGGATCCAGAGAGCAGCAGTAACAGAGGCAGCAGGATGGTAGAGCCAGACATGGTGCCTACTGTATGTGAGCACCTCGGACTGCAGCATCTGCTTTTAAACAAAAACGTTTCAGGGAAATACTGAATATGTGATGGGAGAATGAGGAAGGAAAGACACGTTGGAATGGAGATCAACTTGTCTGTGGAACAGGGGGCGACATGGGCAATAAATAATAATTGGAATGGTGACATTCCTGCGATCAGTTTCTATTGCTCATTTGAAAGGCACGTAAATGATTGAGGTGGCTCGGGCATCTGATGAGGATGCCTCCTGGACGCCTCCCTGGTGAGGTGTTCTGGGCACGTCCCACTGGGAAAAGGCCCCGGGGAAGACCCAGGACACGTTGGAGGGACTACGTCTCTCGGCTGGCCTGGGGGTCCCCCAAGAAGAGCTGGTGGAAGTGGCCGGGGAGAGGGAAGTCTGGGCCTCCCTGCTTAGGTTGCTGCCCCCGCGACCCGACCCCCGGAAAAGCGGCAGATGATGGATGGATGGATGGGTATATGATAGCCTATAATGTCACTGTGTGGGAGTATAGTTTTACAGATACATAGTTGCATTTTTTACTGTTTTGTGCGAAATCATTAAGAACTAATATAAAACCAGTCTGTGGCACACCACCAAAGTGAATTGGTTTAGTCTTGACCCTAGGATGACGGTGTTGGGGGATGGGCATGGGCGGCATATACTGTATGTGTGGTGGCCTGGTGAAAATTTGACTTTCTGGGTGGTATACATCTTTGGAAACTACAAACTCCCCTGAATACAAATCTGTTTAAATCACTCAGATATCTTTATCACAACTGAAGTTACATCATTTTAAAGTTGACCTGTGTCAAAAAGTGATGTCAGAAAACTGCATTCAAAGATTCCACTCTGTTTCATTCTAATTCTGTGGCGAATATGGAAAGGAAATCCTTTTGTTCATAATCATGTTGTGATTGTAAATGTCAGTTTAACTTCTAGGCTACATTAATAACTTCTCAGCAAGTTATTTATAAGTTTAACAGCCTGACTTCATTGATCAGTTCTTTGGGGCTGCTGCAGCACTCAAAAGAGCAGGCAAACTGAGCATTTGATTTGACATGGTTTGAAAATCTTGCTTGCAAACATGTCCAAAAACCGTTGAAATTAAAAACATTTTTCATAAGTAATCATATACGTTTTGTACATGACAATGAAGTTTAGGGTGTTAACTGTACTAAACATCAAAAACAGAAAATTGATTTTCGATCTTTTTTGGCTTATAGCCAACAATGAACGGCCGCAACATCCGACGGGTTCTTGCAGACCGCCACACATATCAAAATGAGTCTGACGTAATGTTTATATCACTCAAAAAAACTATTGCTTGCAGTAAGCGAGCACGCATTGCCGTTGGAAGTCCATATCTAAGCTCACACAAAACCTAGACTAGCTCCTAGGTTTTTTCTTTTTTGGGGGGACCCACACAAGCTAGGGCTGCCACTAAGTGTTAAGGCTGTCCTCGATTCTAAGTATTAAAACTGGGGGTGCAAAAGAAAAACATGCTATAAATTAATACTAGATCTTAAAATGTAAAATTAATCATTAGAGTACAACAAACCATGATAGAACATACGACTCTGACATCACTTTAAAAAGTTCTAAAAACATTTTATTGTTTTTTTACATTAATTTGAAAATTTTAATGTTTTCATCCCAACAGTGCATTTGCACCCCCTGCACCCACGGTAAAATCGCCTATGGCTGTCCTTATACATACATTTCGCAACTTTGTTAATGGTTATACCCAAAGGGAGCCATGTTTACAACAACAAAAACACACACACCCACACACAAAAACAAAAAAACAACAGTAACAGGTGTTAAAAATGATTTTGGAATAGATGTGGTGGGTATTTACATGTCCATTCTTTAAGGCTTACAGTATATTACAAAACCTGAACTTCAACACTGGATTTGTTTGATTACAGTATAATGCTTATTTCAATTGCCAGTCATTCCAGGAGGAAGACTCAGTAATAAGTCATAACACACTATTGAAAATACAAACAGTCTGATCTCTGGGTGGCCCTCGGAGAGGTCGGACTGAATACATCTCTGGTGGCTGCTGCCTGGAACACAACATCACACACACACGCACACACTGGCTGACAGTTGAGGGTAACGCGTATTGTAGCGCTGGGGAGGAAGAACAACTTGAAATACAAGCACCGACATTGAGAATGTCTCATCAAAAGGGGGAGGGGGTGGGGTTGGATGGTCGTGTTTTAAAATTATCTTTGAAATTGGTAATTGTGTCAGGATATTGTGTTCTGTTTTGACCCCCTGGCGCTAGATAGTTGTTATTTGTGTGAGTTGCAAGCTCCATTCTCTTGGTGGAAACGGCTCAATAACTTACAGTGTGTGTCTCTTTGTGTATACGCAGGTGTGTGGCTGGTGATGGGAGAATGAGGAAAGAAAGACACGTTGGCATGGAGATCAACTTGTCCGTGGAACAGGGAGTTTCATTATAATAATTGGAATGTTGACGTTCGTGCGATCAGTTTGTATTGCTCATTTGAAGGGCACGTAAATGATAGCCTATAGTGTCACAGTATGGGACTATTCACCTTGATGGAGTGGGCGCCTTGATTCTGGTTTGTGAGCTGGGCAGACTACTGCCTGGGCTGGGAAGGTCTTCCACGCAGAAGCACGAGGGGAGAGCAGGGGAATCTATCCAATAGCACCTCTTACTTTGTACAGTATGCTTATAGTAAAATCAGTCACACTACGAAATTCTACCAAATAAACCACAACTTATTTATAATACTGGGAATACATAGTTTTACCGATATATAGTAGCATTTTTTCCTGTTTTGTGCAAAATCATTAAGAACTAATATAGGGGGGGGGGGGGGGGGGGGGGGCAGGGGGGCACACAAGCTAGGGCCGCCACTGAGGTTAAGGCAGTCCTCATAGGCGAATCTAGGTATTAAAACTGGGGGTGCAAAGAAAAAACAAGAAGTTATAACACACTATTGAAAATACAAACAGTCTGATCTCTGGGTGGCCCTCTGAGATGTCAGGCTGAATACCTCTATATTTTAGATTGCTTTTGAAATTACTTCCTAGATTGCTTGTTACTCTTAATAATCAGATTGCTAAAGAGATTTCCAGTTAGATTATCGTGTTTGATATCATTCTGTGTGGGAGTTGTCTTCTTGTTGTCGTAGCTATTTTAGAAGTCTGTTTCCTTATCAGACAGAGTACATTCAGTCTGTCACATTCACACTATTCAACCAGGTGTTTTACGTACTCAGATACTTGATGAGCGTCACACAAATTCAGGCCTGGGTGGAAAGTCCCTTGGCAGCCTTATCGGTGCATTCCTCACAGGTAGAAAACCACAGCTTGAGGAAAGATTCACAGCCTGATGGATGTTCTAATGACTGTTCTGACAGTTCTGACTTGTGGCATCTTTCCAGCCATGTTGAGATACAACAAGATACAAAAACAAACACTAATATGGGACCGTGTCACCTCGTCCTGTTTGCCTCTCTAATTCTATTCACCTGTGCTACCTCTCCCCCTCCCCCTCCACTACAGGTGCTCGCTACTGTTCTGGTTGTTTCCTTGTGTTTTTAACCTCTCTCTCTCTTCTTGTTCTGGTTGTTTCCTTGTGTAGCGGGGTTTGCTCGTTTAAGATTAGCAATACTTAATTTATAATAAAGTATGTAGTTCTTGGGGGCACCACCTCTTATTTGTTAAAGGGACAGAGGAAACCTTATTGAGTAGTATTGAATAATAGCCTTCGTAATAATCAGAGTTCCGGGCGCTCAGTGAATTTGCAGGTTGAGAGGAATAGTTTAGAAATGACGCGTTCACTTCAGTTTAATTCCTACGAACAAGCAGGGTGTGATTGTTCATCTTGGGTTTTTATAATCCAAGAAATGCGGGGTATCCCTTTTTGAGGGTGAGCTTTTCATTGGTCAGTTTACCTGACTGGGCGTTGTCCTGAGATAAGATAGGTGTGAAGTGGTCGGTAGATTGAAGTCAATATTTCAAATGTCCATGGAATGCTTAAACTTCAAAATATAACAATACAACGTTCAGAAATAATTTTGTTAGTATGGTACAATCATTTTGATATCAAGATTGACTGACTTATCATAACAGGAAAGGAAGTTTCATTAAAACATCAAATTACATCAACACAGCATTTAAAGGTAAAGCATAAATTGTCACACAAATTCCAATAGTTATTCTAGTGTCCACAAGCAGTATTGTCTTTGAGAGATGTTTGTAAATCCATGAAATGTCTGTATTGGGATAAATCCTTTATAATTCAGAGTTTCTGGAGTAAGGGAGGTTGAGAAAGGTCGGCCGTTGGCTGGCTCTTCCCCCCCTTGGAGAGGGGAACACCAGGTATGGCATCAGCCCCTTTGAGGCTTATCCAGAAGATAGTAGCATTGTATGAGACGTCATATAATGCAATGAGTCGTCCTGGTGATCAGTACTGTGTATTACTGAGTGGATCAGAAATGGTTGTGTTGGCGGTTTGACTCTGCTACACTTGTATATTTAACCTCTCTCTCTCTCTCTCTCCCTGTTCTGGTTGCCAGTACGTCTTGTGTTTCCTGAGTCGTCCCAGACGGTTTATTGTTCTTCTCAGTGTTCCCGGAATCTGTATCTAGATTACCCGTGTACCAAACCCTGCCTGTCGGGTACCTGATTCAGCCTGGCAATATTGGATTAATAAAATACTGTTACCTATTATACCTGCCTCTGGTGTCTGCGTTTACATTTAGTCATTTAGCAGACGCTCTTATCCAGAGCGACTTACAGTAAGTACAGGGACATTCCCCCGAGGCAAGTAGGGTGAAGTGCCTTGCCCAAGGACACAACGTCAGTTGGCATGACCGGGAATCGACCTGGCAACCTTCGGATTACTAGCCCGACTCCCTCACCGCTCAGCCACCTGACTCCCTACCTGCATTTGGGTCTTGGCCTGAGACGCGAAAGGGTGGGACTATTCACCTTGACAGAGAGAGCAGCAGTAACAAAGGCAGTAGGATGGTAGGGCCAGACATGGTGCCTACTGTATGTGAGTACCTCTGACTACAGCCTCTTCTGTTTGTTTTTGGAGGGACCACAACCCGACAACCGAAGAACCGACAGAGCAGAGAAGCGGGAGAAGGGGTATGGGGAGAAAGGGAAGTAAGGGGTGGAGGCTACATTTCCTGTGGTCACGTGTTCTGTTTTCTTTTGCAAAATTAGCAGAAAGAGGGTTTTACTTTAAGGTGTTTTTTATTATTATTATTATTAAATACTATATTTAGATATCTTATTGATTAACTCCCGACTTGTTGTATCTTAAAATGTATATCTTTTGATATTGTATGAGATTCACAGTGTATTTTATCTAAGTATTTCCCAGCTCTAATTATTTGCACTATTACAATCTATTTATTCATGCCATTTGTTCATATTGCAAAGATAATCCCAAACTCCATTTAAATGAAGGATTAGGCTGTGTAGGCTACATTACTGAATACAAATATTGATATTTCTGTTTATTGTCCCTTGGTTAAAATAAAAAGGTGAAACCGGTAGTGTATTAATTCATAATGAGTCATTTAGACCCGTGTGCAACGCACACACATATCTCAACTTTTGCTATCGGATAACTTTACAATAAAAAACATATGTCCCACATTTATGTCGATTGTGTGAGTAAAAGTAGTCCTAATGTATGTACATTTTAATGGGCCATTGCCTTGCGGTCACGCCTCTTCCTACAGCAAGTCGGATACGGCGGTTTCCATGGGATACCAGAGGTACAAACTTTTCATGTAATTAGTGCAATTTAGTGGCCTAAGATGGGAGAGACAGACTTGAGCAAATATGATCTAGCTCGCTTGCAGGCCGAACTGGAACAGGAGAGAGAAATGAAGTAAGTACACTTGGCCGCACGATTGAACAAAAGTAGGGAAGTTGAAGCAAGGTCACGCGTGTTTAGAGTCTGTGCCTCTGCTTTTAGGGAAATGCTGGAGGACTCCATATCCGATTTGAGGAGCACTTTATCTGAACTGCAAGACAGACTTCGCAGTGTCGATGGGGAAGGTGAGTGTCCGGCATAGCCTGTATCATACTGTGAACAGTGCTCTCAAGTTTGATCAAAAGTGTGGTGTGAGATTAACATTAGCTATCAACGTTTGGGTACATAACGTTCAGGTCGACTGGGGGCGTCTTTCTGATGGCTGGTTTTGACGTCTGTATTAACACGAGACAAGTATCAACTCGTCTATTAATTGTATATAGCGGGACAAGTTATCCCTTTTTTCTCACTCAGCTTGAGAAAAACAAGTTGTTGCGTGAGAAATGGTTGAAATGCGTGAGACTTGAGAGCCCTTCTTGGAAGTACCGCAGTAGGCTGTAGTCAAACGTTGAGAGGTAGCGTAAATTATTATATTGTCGGAAAGGTCAACAGTAGTAAGATGACACCTTTTGAAGAGGGACACAACTATGCATATCTTTACTTGATTTGCATCTCCCTTTGGCCCCGGTATAGCCCAGTATTTCTGTTTAGGCCTTCTATAACAATATAGCTGATCCTGGGTTCCCCAGGTAACGAGTGGAAAACTCGGTATGAGACCCAGGTGGACCTGAATGGACAGCTGAAGAGGCAGACCACTCTCCTTCACGAGAGACTGGAGGATTTACGAGGAAACCCCGTAGGTAAAAGTATTTTAATTCGCACAATTTGCCTCATCAACACAGTCACAGTTCTAGCTTCCAGCACACTCCTATTACAAGTTCAATTTCGGGTAATTTTGCGTTTACTATTCTTAACGTTTTTTTGTACAGATCGATTGGCCTCAATAAGATCCTATGATGACATGCCAATGGTGAGTGTACTTATGGTACAGTAAAAGGTGTGTGTGTGAGTGTGTGTGAGTGTGTGAAAGACATATCTAGACTTGGAGCCAGAGGGAGCCAGAGAGACTCATAGAGAGTAGAGGAGAGAGTAAAAAGAGATGTGGAGAGAGAGCGAGAGAGAGAGAGAGAGAGAGAGAGGAGACAGGGAGAACAAGAGAGACAAAAAGAGTAGACAGAGAGACAGACAGACAGACATACGGAGAGGGTGTAGCAGACAGAGAGAAAGACAGTCGAGAGGGAAACACAGAGAAATACAGAAAGAGAGAGAGACACAAGAGGGAGATGGAGGAAGACAAGCAGAGAGGGAGAGAGAAACAGGCGGAGATAGAAAGAAAGAGAGAAGTGCGTGAGAATCGTGAGGGAGATGCGTGCTACCGATGCCATCTGCAACTTGAGCTTCTCCTGCTGATGCAAGCAGAATAAAGCAGGCTTTAACCAGGGCACTGTAATCACTGGATTACTGAAACCATAGGAAAGTAATACACACCAATTACACACTCTCGAGGGTTATGTGTGTGTCTGGTTTAATGGATGTGTGTGCCTGTCTGTGTGAGTATGAAGTGGCAGCTGCTCATTAGTTTCCAGTACCAAAGGACTGTGAACCTGATCTCCCAAGAAAGAGAGAGCAAGAGGATTGAGAGAGAGAGATAGAAAAAGGAGGGAAAGAGAACGACAGTTGCGGAGAGGGATGGAGCAGATTGTGTCTGTGAGACTGACAGAGAGCAGTGTGAGGTTGACGGCATCTTCTAGAATTCGTGCGCGCCTTTTTTGACCTGTGGTCATTCCTGCTGGTGAAGGGCGATGCAGGTCAACTCCGCCAAGGGCCACAATGACTGTTCTGTGCTCTGTACAAACCTCCAGACAAATTGGCCTCATTCCTGAGAGAGCACGCTCCAGGAATGACTCAGTGATTACCAGTTCCCGCTTTCAATGCCACAACCTAACACCCTTGTTACTTCAGTAAGGCTTACATGGTGTGCTATTAGACGTGGCTGTTGTACAGTATCAAGGTCATCTAGTTTGATTGTTTGTTTGATATTGACATTAGAAAGGTATAGCTCAGTGGTGGAGGGTTTGAATGCAGGTTCTAACCTCTCCCTGTACGTCGTTTTGGATTGTAGCATCTGCTAAATGAACATAAGACATACAGCACTTTCCTTTACACATGAGGTAGTGTGTCCTTCGTCATTCATAGAAGCCCTCCACCTGGTTCACACTGCCTTCTTACCATTAAGGACTCCATGCAGGGGATGCCTCAACACTTTGGTTCTCTTTCCCAGGATGCACTGAGGCAGAGACTGAAGCTACTGACCAATGAGAAGGCCGGCCTGCAGAGTCAGCTGACAGACTGCCGTCAGAGGATCGAACAGGAAGGGAAGGTTAGCGTGAAATGTTGTGGGATGAGTTTGTGTGGGTTATGTCACGTACCGAACTGGTTGGAAAGGCCAGTGACACCTGTGGTCAATTTGGTAACACCTGTCACCCTCCACCTTGTTTGTCTGCCATCAGTCCCTCGCCCAAACCCTTGCTGTCTGTCTGTAATACTCAAATTACATTTGTCATATTTAGACAACCATATTTCACTAGTCAGCACCTCTCCGTACAAATCATAAATTCTTAATTCGAGTATTTAGGGATTCGTTTGACTATTTTCGATCGTTTGAAAATGTGGTGTTACAGTGTTTGTCTGATTGCGTTTGACCCACTTCTGTTCCATGCCCGGGCCCTTTGTTAACTGTTCTGTTCAGCGTGATACATTAGACCAAATACGGCTAATATCTCACAGCATTAGACGCCATAATCCCACTTCTAATCCCACATTCATTAATGCCGAGGACCTTCCGAAAGACCTCCTTGTAGACACACAGAGAAATACTCTCAAACACACACTCATACGACACTCACGGAAACACAGGTATGATTGATGCAATAAAATTGTTATGCTCAGTTTAGTTTTCTGGGAGATGAACAGATTGTGGGGATGTAAATAGAGCCGCAGGATCTGAAAAGTGAAGTACCCTTTCCATTCAAATTGTCAGTGTCCTTCTCTCCTAAACAACAGGCATTTCATAAAACCAACGACGAGAGGCGTGCGTATCTGTCAGAAATCGCTAAGGTAA
>NC_090074.1:3175807-3267499 GCF_038355195.1 Osmerus mordax | reverse complement strand
GACAGGGAGAACAAGAGAGACAAAAAGAGTAGACAGAGAGACAGACAGACAGACATACGGAGAGGGTGTAGCAGACAGAGAGAAAGACAGTCGAGAGGGAAACACAGAGAAATACAGAAAGAGAGAGAGACACAAGAGGGAGATGGAGGAAGACAAGCAGAGAGGGAGAGAGAAACAGGCGGAGATAGAAAGAAAGAGAGAAGTGCGTGAGAATCGTGAGGGAGATGCGTGCTACCGATGCCATCTGCAACTTGAGCTTCTCCTGCTGATGCAAGCAGAATAAAGCAGGCTTTAACCAGGGCACTGTAATCACTGGATTACTGAAACCATAGGAAAGTAATACACACCAATTACACACTCTCGAGGGTTATGTGTGTGTCTGGTTTAATGGATGTGTGTGCCTGTCTGTGTGAGTATGAAGTGGCAGCTGCTCATTAGTTTCCAGTACCAAAGGACTGTGAACCTGATCTCCCAAGAAAGAGAGAGCAAGAGGATTGAGAGAGAGAGATAGAAAAAGGAGGGAAAGAGAACGACAGTTGCGGAGAGGGATGGAGCAGATTGTGTCTGTGAGACTGACAGAGAGCAGTGTGAGGTTGACGGCATCTTCTAGAATTCGTGCGCGCCTTTTTTGACCTGTGGTCATTCCTGCTGGTGAAGGGCGATGCAGGTCAACTCCGCCAAGGGCCACAATGACTGTTCTGTGCTCTGTACAAACCTCCAGACAAATTGGCCTCATTCCTGAGAGAGCACGCTCCAGGAATGACTCAGTGATTACCAGTTCCCGCTTTCAATGCCACAACCTAACACCCTTGTTACTTCAGTAAGGCTTACATGGTGTGCTATTAGACGTGGCTGTTGTACAGTATCAAGGTCATCTAGTTTGATTGTTTGTTTGATATTGACATTAGAAAGGTATAGCTCAGTGGTGGAGGGTTTGAATGCAGGTTCTAACCTCTCCCTGTACGTCGTTTTGGATTGTAGCATCTGCTAAATGAACATAAGACATACAGCACTTTCCTTTACACATGAGGTAGTGTGTCCTTCGTCATTCATAGAAGCCCTCCACCTGGTTCACACTGCCTTCTTACCATTAAGGACTCCATGCAGGGGATGCCTCAACACTTTGGTTCTCTTTCCCAGGATGCACTGAGGCAGAGACTGAAGCTACTGACCAATGAGAAGGCCGGCCTGCAGAGTCAGCTGACAGACTGCCGTCAGAGGATCGAACAGGAAGGGAAGGTTAGCGTGAAATGTTGTGGGATGAGTTTGTGTGGGTTATGTCACGTACCGAACTGGTTGGAAAGGCCAGTGACACCTGTGGTCAATTTGGTAACACCTGTCACCCTCCACCTTGTTTGTCTGCCATCAGTCCCTCGCCCAAACCCTTGCTGTCTGTCTGTAATACTCAAATTACATTTGTCATATTTAGACAACCATATTTCACTAGTCAGCACCTCTCCGTACAAATCATAAATTCTTAATTCGAGTATTTAGGGATTCGTTTGACTATTTTCGATCGTTTGAAAATGTGGTGTTACAGTGTTTGTCTGATTGCGTTTGACCCACTTCTGTTCCATGCCCGGGCCCTTTGTTAACTGTTCTGTTCAGCGTGATACATTAGACCAAATACGGCTAATATCTCACAGCATTAGACGCCATAATCCCACTTCTAATCCCACATTCATTAATGCCGAGGACCTTCCGAAAGACCTCCTTGTAGACACACAGAGAAATACTCTCAAACACACACTCATACGACACTCACGGAAACACAGGTATGATTGATGCAATAAAATTGTTATGCTCAGTTTAGTTTTCTGGGAGATGAACAGATTGTGGGGATGTAAATAGAGCCGCAGGATCTGAAAAGTGAAGTACCCTTTCCATTCAAATTGTCAGTGTCCTTCTCTCCTAAACAACAGGCATTTCATAAAACCAACGACGAGAGGCGTGCGTATCTGTCAGAAATCGCTAAGGTAAGCACGTAATCTACCCTGCGTGAATCATAACTCAGACACGGAGAAGGCTTGAAAAAGAAATATTGACTGACGAGCTATGAATATCTTCCTGAATGATGAATGGCCACTGTGGGAAAGAGGGCTATTAAAATCGAGAGAGAGAGAGAGAGAGAGAGAGAGAGAGAGAGAGAGAGAGAGAGAGAGAGAGAGAGAGAGAGAGAGAGAGAGAGAGAGAGGAGAGAGAGAGAGAGAGAGAGAGAGAGAGAGAGAGAGAGAGAGAGAGAGAGAGAGAGAGCGAGAGAGAGAGAGAGAGAGAGAGAGAGAGAGAGAGAGAGAGAGAGAGAGAGAGAGAGAGAGAGAGAGAGAGAGAGAGAGAGAGAGAGAGAGAGAGAGAGAGAGAGAGGAGAGAGAGAGAGAGAGAGAGAGAGAGAGAGAGAGAGAGAGAGAGAATGTGGTGCAGGATGCTGTTCTCATTCCTACTTCTAGACTTCCTCATTTACCCTATGGAGTTGTCTGTTCTGTAAGAGCTCCTCACAGAACTGAGTCAAGGACTTTTTGGGGGATAGGATTTGCGTCATTGCTTTCTTTCTTCTTGGTGCACACAAACGCACGCAGACTCAGCACATATTCAATCTTTGGAAATCAGCATTGAAATGTCCATAACCCTCTTATCCTCTCCAGCTGTCTTCCACCCTGGATGCCAATAGGAGGCAGTACCTATGCCAGCCACGAGGGGCACCAGAGAGTCAACAAAGGTAGTTGCAGTTTGACCCCAGGTGGCCCAAATCTCAGATCTGTTGTCAAAATAATCTTTCCTCCAGTCCCACACTGAACCATCTGATAGTAGAACAGACAGTGGTTGAAGTTTATTATACCACTAATAAGTAGGGTTATTGTTTGTGAGCGAAATTAGTCCCACACAATATCCTCCATCCATTCGTCCTGATTTATCGTTGGTTTCACAAACGCACACAGATGATTTTTGTGTGCCAGTTACTTTTCAAACTAGGGCCTATACTGCATTACCCACAAGACTAAAATAGTGGTGTGCGTGTTCTACTGCTCAACATAATGAATATGCTCATGGAATATTGAACAGGTCATTCTCAGTCTTGCAATGCCATGACATAGGTGGCATTTACATTTAGTCATTTAGCAGACGCTCTTATCCAGAGCGACTTACAGTAAGTACAGGGACATTCCCCCGAGGCAAGTAGGGTGAAGTGCCTTGCCCAAGGACACAACGTCAGTTTGCATGACCAGGAATCTAACTGGCAACCTTTGGATTACTAGACCGATTCCCTCACCGCTCTGCCACCTGACTCCCTAGGCATGAGGTTGACTACACACATGAACAAATGTAATTAATTTTTGGACTGAATTGAGGACTATATTATCAACAGGTTGAATCGTTGAGTCATTCATTCCTCATTTATTATTTCAAATGCTTTCTGTTTTTGGTAACAGGGGAAAACCAAGCAAGCTGCCTGTGTCTGATTCTACAAGAGGAGGAAGAGGAGGAGGAGGAGCAGTGAGGAAGGAAGTTGTTGGGAGTAGATTACCTAAACTAAAGCACTAGTCTTGGTTATTAGGGGCCAAAGTAAAGTCTTATTTGTCAAACATGAACAATAAATTGACTTTAATGATCTGTGGAACGTATGAGAATAAAATTAAAATAAATAAAAATGTACCAGTCTGCGCTTGGTTGTTTACTGTGAGGCTGTTAGGTAAAAATAAACTTTAAAGTAGAGAGAAGAGTATGAGAGAGAGAGGGGGGGAGGAGAGAGAGGGGGAGGAGAGAGGGAGAGGGGGGGGGGAAAGGAGGGAGGGAGAGAGAGGGGGGGGGGGGAGAGAGAGCGAGAGAGAGGGGGGGGGGGGACAAAAATAACAAAGTGGAGGAGGCTGGATGAAACGGAGAGGTCACCCAAAAATCTGCGAGGGTGACATGTTGCAAGTCTGTTCCATTTCTACCAGAGGGCCGTGCCGCCCACCACCTGCCTTACATAAACATGGCCACGTCACAGCCATTCTCCAGATCTTCTTATATAAATTACACACACACCAACCCACTACCTACCACTGTGAGGGTGTATACACACTGCTCCAAACTCAAGGAAGTATTGATGCAGAGACGTGGAATACAAATCGATTTGTTTACACCACTGAAAAGTAGTCAATGAACATGGAAAAGATTCATTCCACACCTTGTTGGCCCTACCACACAAAGTAAGAGTAGAAAAAGGTGCTATGTTGATCAAAATACAGTACATTTTTGGCAGGAATATAATCATACGGTAGTTCACAGATGAAATTAGACTTTTCTGAGCAAACGGTGTATGAATTATGATAACAGCCAGGCTTTCCCAATATGCCGCATAGCTATGATTCATGACTCTTTCTGTATCTCTCTATATTTCTCCTCCCTTTCTCTCAGAAAAGTTATCTCTCTTGTTCTCCATGTGTCTCTCTCTCACCCCCTCCCTCTCTTCACCCAGAACAGTTTGGTCAGACCAGGGCCCTGCAAAGTTTAAAGCGCAGTAGTTCATTTGGCTGCCCACTGGTTTGAAAGCCTTTGTCATTCTCAGCAGATGGGCAACAAGCTGGTTTGTGTCAGAGATTAGTCATTGGCCCATGTCCATCCAAATGCTCCTGTATGTGTTATCTCATGTTTTAATTCTAAATACTTTGAGTGGGAGACTAGAATGGTTGTTGCGCTGTACTGTAGGACCCATTGTATGAATATCATGCTACCATATTACTGTTCTTGCCGTGGGAGAGATTCTACAAGCTACAGAAAACTAGCAATTTGATAGAGTGGGTGGGTGGCGCAAGCATACTGAGTTTAAACCAATTTATTTCCACCGGTTCCAGTAGATTACTTGTGCACATTATTTTTAGGGGGGTGAGGACTTTGCTGCTGCCAAACTAGTTTTTAATACATGAATATCATTGCTGATCATTGAGATGAGATGGCGAGATAGAAAATGGAGAGAAGTAAAGAGATGAGAGTGGGATGAAGAGAGAGGGTATAGAGAAGATGAGATGGGGAGGAGGAGATAGAGAGGAAGGGAGAAGAGTGGGATGAGGAGAGGAGTAGAGAGGAGGAGATGGAGGGGGCGGGAGATGGAGAGGAGATGGTGAGGGCAGGAGATGGAGGGGGAGGAGGGGGAGGAGGGGGCAGAGATGGAGGGGGGGAGAGGGCAGAATATGAGGGGGGGAGAGGTCAGGATAAGGGAGGGGGGCAGAGGGCAGGAGATGGAGGGGGATGAGGGGCAGGACATGGAGGGGGAGGAGGGGCAGGAGATGGAGGGGGAGGAGGGGGGCAGGAGATGGAGGGGGGGGAGATGGAGGGGCAGGAGATGGAGAGGAGATGGAGAGGGCAGGAGATGGAGGGGGAGGAGGGGGCAGGAGATGGAGAGGAGATGGAGAGGGCAGGAGATGGAGGGGGACGAGGGGGCAGGAGATGGAGGGGCAGGAGATGGAGGGGAGATGGAGGGGAGGAAGGGGGAGGAGGGGGCAGGAGATGGAGGGGGCAGGAGATGGAGGAAGGGGAGGAGGGGGCAGGAGATGGAGGGGGAGGAAGGGGAGTAGGGGGCAGGAGATGGAGAGGGAGGAGGGGGCAGGATATGGAGGGGGCAGAAGATGGAGGGGGCAGGAGATGGAGGAAGGGAGGACGGGGCAGGAGATAGAGGGGAGATGGAGGGGGAGGAAGGGGAGGAGGGGGCAGGAGATGGAGGGGAGATGGAGGGGGAGGAAGGGGAGGAGGGGGCAGGAGATAGAGGGGAGATGGAGGGGGAGGAAGGGGAGGAGGGGGCAGAAGATGGAGGGGAGATGGAGGGGGAGAAGGGGAGGAGGGGGCAGGAGATGGAGGGAGATGGAGGGGGAGGAAGGGGAGGAGGGGGCAGGAGATGGAGGGGAGATGGAGGGGAGGAAGGGGAGGAGGGGGCAGGAGATGGAGGGAGATGAGAGGTGATGTGCTTGGTGGTCTCCTGGGGACAGGATCTAGGTCACTTTGATCCATCTTGTCCTCCACCCCTGCAGTCTTCTTTCTCTCTTCACGTCCTCTGTGATTACTCCATACTGTACACAAACACACACCCAACACACACACCCAACACACAAGCACACACAAGTTCACGGGAAAGCAAAAAACGTGAGAATTTCAAATCTTCCAAACTCAGTTCACTTCAAACAGGGACGTTTATCATTCATAGTTTTTCAATTAAGGTGTATTTCTTGAATAGCAACTGACATTTAGTAAGACATTCATGGCAATAGAAGAGAACAACTTCACATGCCTCTCTTGACCTCCCTAACATAAATATGCTCACTATCTCCATCTTTCTTTCTTTCACACATCATCCCCCTTCAGCACACGCCCACTGAATAATGATTGAGAAAAAAATACTCCCCACTCACTCCCTCTTGACACCAGCGCGTGTCTTGTGGTATAACGGGGCGTGCAGCGTGTGAGGAGGGGTGCAGTCCCACGCCTCGCAAGCCCGAGGCGTGGACTGCACCCCAATGAGGAGGGAGGGGGGGAGGGTTCTACAAAAAGCACCAGACACGACTGAGGAGGGGGAGGAGGCGGAGGAGAAGTGGAGGGGGAAAGAGAAGGGAGGGAGAACAGCTGCTGCTAGCCAAGCCCAGCCTACACGGCACGCTCTTTTCTCTCTCTCTCTCACACACACACACACACACAGTCACACACGCGCGCGCACACTAGCGGAGGAGAGATCCACCGGACAACAAAGAACGCACGGGCCACTGCAGGCTGAGATAACGGAAGGGACAATAGGTGTCAACAGCTTATCTTTCTTCTGAAATCTTTTTTTTTTTTTTTTTTTACTTATCTGGCGATTAGATAAACAGTAATACTGGAGGTGACCGTCGCTGAACCGTTAGTGTACCGTGTAGGTAAGAAAACAATCCAATTCAGAGGTCCTATTTTTGTATTGGGATTCTGAACCTCGCTTTATTAATTAGCCTAGGATTGCCTGTCATATCTGATTATCTGTCATAGAGCTAGTTTAGGTACTTTTTTACTTTACAAATGATACATTTCATTGATGCAGTGATCGGCTACTGTTATTCTTGCCTGGTATTGTTGCTCTGCCTGTGTCATTTTTCCAAAAGCATTATTCTGGCTAATGCTTCTAGATAGTATATTTCAATAAAGAGTGTAAATCAAGTTAAATAGCCTAGTGTTCGACAACATTTGTGAGATAAGTCAAAATAATTTATATTATTTATATTTCTAAAGCAGAAAGTAATTGCCTATTGCCTTCAACCTACTGATTGATCGCAGGCTGTGCGGTTCTTTCAGTGGTTCAAAATCAATGACACAGTACTCACGACAGTTTACAGACAGTGGAGTATAGCCTAGGCCTACGATTGCTCAGAGCTTAGAAAAGCTTAATCTGTCATTAGGAAGTTATTTTGAGACCGGACACAACCACTAGGCGATTGTTAAAACAAGCGTCGTGGATTGAACCCTTGTATTCAATATTGTGACTGATTGCCGCGTACCGCGTATTTGGTTTAAGGTTCATATATTGTGTTAGTTACACGTTTTTTTTGTTGTCTTGCGGTTCCCTTTCCAGATAGTAGAGCTGTGCTCGTGACCTTCGAGAGAGACATGGAGCTGGAACATTTTGACGATCGGGACAAAGCCCAACGGCATGCCCGCGGCGGCGGAAGGATGAATGGGGTACTGAGTCCAACACACAGCGCTCACTGCAGCCTTTACCGGACCCGTACCCTGAAGACCCTTACTTCGGAGAAGAAGGCTAAAAAGTCCGTTCTTCTACCGCAACGGGGACCGTATTTCAACGGGATAGTCTATGCCATCTCCACAGACAGGTTCCGGTCTTTTGACGCGCTGGTGGCTGACCTCACCCGCTCCCTGTCGGACAATGTGAACCTGCCCCAAGGCGTGCGAATCATTTATTCAATTGACGGCTCCAAAAAAATCAACCACTATCGACCAGCTGGTGGAAGGTAAAATCTCACACTTCTGCAGGTCTCTAATTCAAACAGAACATCTGCCGGTTATCGCGATATTATAAAATATTAAAAGTTCAAGCATCTAGATTTTCAGTACAGTCATAAACTTGTTTTGTGTTGCAAAAAAGCCCCATATGGGTCTCTCATTTGACAGCTGCCGTCGGAGTCCTGTAATAAGCCACTAGAGCCGGGCAGGTCCCCACTTGGTCATAATTAAGCAGAGGGTGGTTTGGCTACAGAGGATGAGTAGTCAGTGCAGTATAGCTTTTTGTCTTGGAAGACTGACTGGCCATAGTTACAAATCAGCCTACTTTAGACATTATTTATTTCCTTACAGCAGGCTACGTTATTGCCAGTTTAGATTAAACATTCAAAAACTTATTGGTCATCTTTGTTGGAAAAAACATGAACATAAATGCTGCCTTCCATGTCTACACAATGAATTGCAATCAGGATATATAGGCATACATGTATGGTAACCCAAGTTTACAAATAATACACCTCAATATTATGTTGTGTGGCCTAGCTGTTTCCTCAAATTGAATGTAGCCAGCCTTCCCCCTGCCTTCACATCGGTTCCTTGGCCTCTCCTCCCCCCCCCCCCCCTACACAGGTGAGAGCTATGTGTGCGGCTGCGTCGAGGTTTACAAAAAACTGACTACACCAAGAACGTCAACCCCCCAACTGGTCGGTCAACGTCAAGGCCTCGGCCTCGGACGCCCGCGGGCCCTCTCCCTGGGCAGCGCCAAAGCCGGCCCGCCCGAGAACCGCGAGAACAGGACTTCGTCCGGCCTAAGCTGGTGACGGTGGTTCGTAGTGGCGTGAAGCCCCGCAAGGCCGTACGAATCCTGCTCAACAAGAAGACGGCCCACTCCTATGAACAGGTCCTCACCGACATCACGGACGCCATCAAGCTGGACTCCGGGTGGTCAAGAAGATCTACACGATGGAGGGGAAACTAGTGAGTTCTGTCACTGGGAGTCAGATGGCTGAGTGGTTAGGGAATCTGGCTAGTAATCAGAAGGTTGCTGGTTCGATTCCCGGCTATGCACACCAAATGACGTTGTGTCCTTGGGCAAGGCACTTCACCCTACTTGCCTCGGGGGAATGTCCCTGTACTTACTGTAAGTCGCTCTGGATAAGTGTGTCTGCTAAATGAAAATGACTAAATGTCACTTTGGCCAGTAGAGGCTAGCTAGTTAGCTAGCCATGACAAAGGTTTGCTTTGACAGTAATTGAGGCACCTTATCCATGACAACTATAGGCTACGGCAATTCCTCAACCATCCCTACCTGTCCAGACTCAAACCTGTTTGTTGTCATCGTGTGTGACAGACCGAAAAGAGAGAGGGATGTATGAATGGAGTCTTGTCTCTCGCCCACGCAGTTGCTTTTCTCTCCCAGAGCTCCAGAGGAAAGACAGAAATAGCCCAGTGTCATCCTCATTGATATTCCATCCTCTCTCTGGCTGACACACACTCTCTCTGTGTCTCTCTCTCTTTCTGTCTGTCTGTCTGTCTGTCTGTCTGTCTGTCTGTCTGTCTGTCTGTCTCTCTCTCTCTCTCTCTCTCTCTCTCTCTCTCTCTCTGTCTGTCTGTCTGTCTGTCTGTCTGTCTGTCTGTCTGTCTGTCTGTCTCTCTCTCTCTCTCTCTCTCTCTCTCTCTCTCTCTCTCTCTCTCTCTCTCTCTCTCTCACACACAAACATATAGGTACATATAGGTAACTTACGCACATACAGGCACACTAACACCTCCTCACACACACACACACACACACACACTCACACTCACACTCAGACAGGTAAAATGAGGATACACCATCTGTCTGAGGCATCAATGGTGAGCCGGATCACAATCTCTGTTTCAATTAGTAAAGGAGGTGTGTGTCTGTAGGTGTGTGTTTTTGTGTGTGTGTGTGTTGCCCAGACGGGGTAGGTGGGTTCAAAGTTCTTTCTCTTACCAGGTCGTGACGCCTGCTGTGTGCCACCATGTCACCTCTTCATCTCTCACGCGATTCTCTTTCTCTCCTTTTGACTCTCTCTCTCTCTCTCTCTCTCTCTCTCTCTCTCTCTCTCTCTCTCTCTCTCGCTGTTCTGTCCCATTTGTGTTTTCTCTACCTCTCTTTCTCTCCCACTGTTTCTCTTTGTATCTCTCCATCTCTCTCTTTCTGTCCATCTCTCTCTCTCTCTCTCTCTCCCCACCCCCCCTCTCTCCTTACAAAAGCTTCTTGTTCCTCATCGGCTTTCTGCCAGTTTTTGCGTCGATGATGATCTTATAAACAGTGAATACCTGGGTCCTATGAATGTGAGATTAAGGGAGACCAGTAATCCCCTCAGACTGAACAGGCTAATCATGGTTTTGCTATTTCAGCTGGCAGATTAACGCTTAATATCAACAAAAAATGCGGAATGTGTAAATGGAATTGGTCATGAAGAACCTAACGCTTTTCTGTCTAGTTCTTTCCATGTCATTAATGTAAAGAGAATGTTCTAGATGTCTGTTGACAGGGTGAATTTATTCAACAGTTGATAAACCCCAGGCTAGACATAATTAGACCATTTCAGAGCAGACAGATTCACACCATCGGATTCTCTACATCCTGTAAAATCCTGTCGTCAGGTTTTCCGTCATATCATGCGATTCTCCCTCTTGGTCCCCATTGGTGACCGTGAGTGGTGGTAATTGCACAATGGCGACGCCTTCCACCTTGCTCGCAGGGTAAAACTATTATGGAGTGTACTATTTTTAGGCCTGCCATCGATTGTACCCGTGGGCATGGCAACGCACTGCTAGATGGGCTGGGATTGTAACCAGCTCTGTGAAGCGGTGTTTGTGTGTCGTTGTGGTGTGTGATGGAACGAGAGAGAGAAGTGAGGGGAGAGGGCGAGCAAGTGTATTTGTGCGCAGTCATTATGTAACTGGCAGTAGGGGATGAAAACAGAGAGAGAAAATATGCACAGCTAAACTAGTTTCTAGTGGGGGACACACAGATTTTGGAGCCAGGTAGGGTCTGTGTGTGTGGTGTGTGTGTGTGTGAGGGGGTGCTGTGAGTCAGAGGTCAGGGTCTGAGGGTAGTTCCCTCGACTACTGCTTCTCCAGGGCTGTCTGTTACCCCACTGGTATCGTGTATAGCCCATCCTTGTCCCTAACTGCATACAACCCTCCTCTTGGTGAACTGTTCAGAGGTCATGGTTAACCCTAGATAATCCCACCACAAACTCCCAATCCCACCTCCCAAAGGAGGCTAATCCAGACTCAGTTGGCCAGCAAGGAGCTGAAGAAGGAGGTATGTTTCCTTTCATTTCACAAACATAGTTAGAGTTTTTCTCTCAGATGCCAAAGGCCTTGTGAAAATGTTACGGAAGCGACCATCGACACAAATCCCCGTTTCGAATGCTCCGACTTGTAAACGTACTGTTACCTACATGGCTTCAATCATACAGTCTTCGATGGGTCAGGAAGGGTGTGTGTGTGTGCCTGTGTGTGTGTGTGTGTGTGTGTGCACGTCACAGGAGGCCTGCCAGTCACTCACCCAGGAGGGAATGTAGGTTTCTGGGTCTGGCCCCTGAACGGGGGCCCCTGAACGGAGCCCCGGGGGTCTGGAGATCCAGAGAGCCACACCGTCCCAGGATAGAGTCCAGGCCCCTTTATTAACCTGCCTAATCAGACAAGAAGCACTGGGGCGTGGCCTACATCTCTCCCATCATTCCTACCCTCCTGTGGCGTTGCGACGACTGAACAAGTATCTCGATTCCGACAAAGGGTTTTGCGACAATGTAGCACGACTCGTCTTACATTAGCGATAGTTAAAGAATGGGTGGCCATGAAGAACTACACAATATTGTGTGTACCTTTATCCTACTCGCATGTGCCTCTCTGTTCTATTTTAGCCTTGAAAGTCTTTGTTAGACGACCCTAATAAGCCCGTTGTCAGTCCGTCTGGTGAATCCAATGGGTTTCTTTTGTTTGGTCATGGTGGCGTTGACTTGGGCCACGTCCTGTCCTGGCAGGATGTGACACGGTTGAGAACACTCAACACTCAAGAACACACCAGACTGAACATGAAGGCCGAGAGAGAGAGAGAGGATGGGAGGATAGCGAGGGGGTTTAGGGAGAGGGAGAGAGAGAACAGAGGGGAGGGAGAGAGGAACAGTATGAGGCTGAAGTGAAATGAAACGGAAGACATGTTTCATGTTTCTGGTGGTTTAAGCACTGTTAGAGCCTACAGAGCCACAGAGGTCTGCCACTCGCACTCTCCCGACCCTCGACCTCACCAGTCTCCACGTCGGTGTGTGTGTCTGAGAGTCCACACGTGTGTGTGTGTGTGTGTCAGGTATTCTTTTGAGCTGTATGAGGACCACAGATGACTATCAGAGGTCTCTTTTCACAGACAGATTGTTTCACACACTCCAGGCTTCGATTCACTTTATTTTTAGCCGAGTCTCTGTTCACCCACGATCCCCAGCCACTCATCTCTCCCAGCAGGCCATGTGCCTTGGGCGGTTTCTATGACGATATGATCCAGTTGCCTAGGAACGGGCTGATCGGCAGTGATGTCAGAGCATTCTGGGATGGGCGGGGGGGGGGGGGGATGTGTATGTCGGATCTAGGAGATGAAAAAGACAACCCTTAAGTGGCTTAGGCCACGGACACGACTCACCTATTATTACCCCGTAAGCTGTGTTTATACACACACGTTCACACACACACCCTCAGACCCCAGCTGCTGTAGTGCAAGACATCCTGGAGAGGCTCATGCATACTTGCACACACAGTCATACGCACGCACACACACACACACATAGAAATGTCCCTGTCTAAACCTTTTGCAATGCTTCAAGGTTTTATGTCAATGCATTTTGCAAGCAGCGCATAACCACACACACAGGAAATGGAACCATTCTGTAATTCAATAAGTTAGAAGCTCCCTACTCCCAAGGATAGTTGCTGTTAATCAATATGATAATTGCAGTATGTTAATCTGCCTTTGGAAGTCACAATGTATTGATTAACAACCGTCCATTTAGTTGCAGTTTGGTTCAAACGGTGGCACCTGTCACGACGGTTGCCAGGGATACGGTGTTCTTCGTCAGGTTTTGCTTCAGCAGACCTGGGCTCCCTGTGGAGCGTCGGACACGGTACAGCACCTGCAGTGGGCCAGCGCATCCCATAATAACACTGCGGCGTTGGGTCTGGCCTGGTTGCTACCCTCGGCTAGAGGGAGCTTCTGAGTCTCTCTCTCTCTCTCTCTCTCTCTCTCTCTCTCTCTCTCTCTCTCTCGTTCTCTCTCACTGTCTCTCTCTCGTTCTCTCTCCCTGTCTGCACTCTGTTGTTTTTACAGTCCTTTAGCCCTCATTTAATTAGCACTCACAGCATGCCCAACTCTCATATGGAGCGGAAGCATATTGCCCCTCTCTCTCTCTGTCTCTGTCTCTGTCTCTGTCTCTCTCTCTCTCTCTCTCTCTCTCTCTCTCTCTCTCTCTCTCTCTCTCTCTCTCTCTCTCTCTCTCGACCAGCTCATCTTTCTCTCTCCCTGTCAGATGTTGTCATTCGATTCAGGTCAACATGATTAGAAACAAAGGTATTTTTGTGTCTAACCCGCCGTCTGCTGTATTGTGCCGTCATGGGAAATGGAGTCTTTTTTTGATCCTGCCGTTTTGCTGAGTCATTCGGGCCACCTGAGTATAGCATTTGCTGCGCCTCACTGTGTGTGTGTGTGTGTGTGTGTGTGTGAGAGATGAACTGATAAGGAGGATTTGGGAGTGTGTGTATCAGTTCCCCTCAACAGATGCACTGTGAAAACGCTGTTGTTCCACACAGACGGATTTCTTGCGAGAGGAGATGAGCATGTGTTTGTTTGTGTGTATGGTTTTGTGCTTGGACGTGTTGTGCTTGGCAGGGAAGTTGTTGGCTGATGGGAGGTCCCTGGGGGGGGTAGTCTGTCCGTGTGTGTGTGTTGTCACTATTGCAGTGACAGCAGACCACTGTTCACACAATTAGAACTCCAGTTACACAAAAGCCTCTGCTATCATAGATAACTAGTCTCTCTCACCCCCGTCTGTCTCTCTGTCGGTGTCTCTCTCTCTTTCTGTCTCTCTCTCTCTTTCTGTCTGTCTCTTTCTGTCTCTTATCTTATTGTCATAACCAGGCGCTGGAAAGATATATGGATGCTACAGAATGATTTGCGAGGTATATGAAATGAGGGGATGAGGGGAAGAGAATGGGGAAGGTTGGGGGTGGAGATGAGATTAGAAAAGGGAGGTGGTGAGAGAGCTGGGAAGGGAGAGGGGGGGGGGGTTGAGAGAGAGGACAGAAGGGCAGAGATGCTGGTGTGTGTGGAGCTTGCATATCTCCAGCTCCTGTTCCTTCGGGGGAACCCAACCTGATCTGTCATTCCGTTATTTCTTTCACGAACACGGAAAGTTTGGTCCCAGTTACACACACTCAAACACAGTCACTTAAAAAAAAAAAAAACACGCACATTCCAATGGGCACACACACGCTGCACGCATGCACCCACACATGCACCCACACATACACTCTCACACACACACAGTCACGCAAAACACACACAAACGCTTTTCCACCAAGTTTGTTTTCCCCCTGTGGAGAGCAGAAGCCTGGCTTACATAAGTGTGTGCCTCTGTCCTTGTATAACTCAGTAGGGCCAGTCTGCTGTATCTGTCTACCTCTCTCTATCTCACTTGCCCTCTCTCTTGACCTCAGTCGTCCTTTTTTCAACCTCTCTCTCTCGCTCTAGCTCTCTAGCTTTCTTTACCTCGCTCGACCTGTCTTTAATGCTCTCCTCCTCCCTCCTTCCTCCTCCCTTCACCTCGCTGTCTGATGAGATGAGTTAAGGCACCAAAGTTGTGTCTCCTAGTTCTCTCTCTCTTTTTCTTCCTCTCTCTTTCCATAGCCTTCCTCCCATCACTGGTTGTGGTGCCAAGCACATTATCAGAGTACTGAGACATGCTGTGGATTCAGCACCACGGACAGCTCCACTATGGCTCGCTCTAGTAGCAGAAGCCCAAGCATAACACCTACACACACACACTCACTCACTCACTCACATAGACACACACATACATATACACACACCTGCAATACACAGGCAATTAACAGTTTGTGAGGCGAGGGAGAGAAATTCTGACAGCACAGATGACACCTTGCTCTGCGAGGCAGACAGAAATATCCTGATTATCGGAGCGAGCGTTGTCGTTCGTTCACACCTGCTGAATCATGGGAGCTGTGGGCTAGAAACCAGACAGACTGTAAATCCTAGTTCCAGTTTGTGTGCCACCTCCGGGTGAACTCATAACAGTACTGTGTGTGTGTGTGTGTGTGTGTGTGTGTGTGTGTGTGTGTGTGTGTGTGTGTGTGTGTGTGTGTGTGTGTGTGCGAGCACGTGTCCCACCGGCAGCAAAATATGTGACCCTTGCGTCAATCCCAGACACGTGAGATAATGTTGATGTTATCGCCTTCCAGCCGTGTGTGTGTGTGTGGATAGTGTGTGGATATTGTGTGTGTGTGTGTGTGGATAGTGTGTGTGTGTGTCTGTGTGTGTGTGTGGATAGAGGCTTGTAAGAGTGTATGGCTACAGGTCTAACTCTAAGGCTTGTCACCCTCTCACCCTGTGCCATTTAGATAGAATTAACCGTGCTGTCTGCAGGTCCTCACATGAGCAGCCACACTCAGAACCAAGCCGACTCTGCCCCAGATTAGACCAGCCAGTCCTGCCAGCCGGTGACATGGTGGGGCTTGCTAACTAGACTGATGCATGGTGGGGCTTGCTATTGATTGTGGACCTCTTGTGTACTGTACAAATCTAATTGATAGATACTTTCCGCCTCTGTCTCCCCCCCCTCCTTTCTCTCTCTCGCTCTCTCTCCCTGTCTGCACTCTGTTGTTTTTACAGTCCTTTAGCCCTCATTTAATTAGCACTCACAGCATGCCCAACTCTCATATGGAGCGGAAGCATATTGTCCCTCTCTCTCTCTGTCTCTGTCTCTGTCTCTCTCTCTCTCTCTCTCTCTCTCTCTCTCTCTCTCTCTCTCTCTCTCGACCAGCTCATCTTTCTCTCTCCCTGTCAGATGTTGTCATTCGATTCAGGTCAACATGATTAGAAACAAAGGTATTTTTGTGTCTAACCCGCCGTCTGCTGTATTGTGCCGTCATGGGAAATGGAGTCTTTTTTTGATCCTGCCGTTTTGCTGAGTCATTCGGGCCACCTGAGTATAGCATTTGCTGCGCCTCACTGTGTGTGTGTGTGTGTGTGTGTGAGAGATGAACTGATAAGGAGGATTTGGGAGTGTGTGTATCAGTTCCCCTCAACAGATGCACTGTGAAAACGCTGTTGTTCCACACAGACGGATTTCTTGCGAGAGGAGATGAGCATGTGTTTGTTTGTGTGTATGGTTTTGTGCTTGGACGTGTTGTGCTTGGCAGGGAAGTTGTTGGCTGATGGGAGGTCCCTGGGGGGGGTAGTCTGTCCGTGTGTGTGTGTTGTCACTATTGCAGTGACAGCAGACCACTGTTCACACAATTAGAACTCCAGTTACACAAAAGCCTCTGCTATCATAGATAACTAGTCTCTCTCACCCCCGTCTGTCTCTCTGTCGGTGTCTCTCTCTCTTTCTGTCTCTCTCTCTCTTTCTGTCTGTCTCTTTCTGTCTCTTATCTTATTGTCATAACCAGGCGCTGGAAAGATATATGGATGCTACAGAATGATTTGCGAGGTATATGAAATGAGGGGATGAGGGGAAGAGAATGGGGAAGGTTGGGGGTGGAGATGAGATTAGAAAAGGGAGGTGGTGAGAGAGCTGGGAAGGGAGAGGGGGGGGGGTTGAGAGAGAGGACAGAAGGGCAGAGATGCTGGTGTGTGTGGAGCTTGCATCTCTCCAGCTCCTGTTCCTTCGGGGGAACCCAACCTGATCTCTCATTCCGTTATTTCTTTCACGAACACGGAAAGTTTGGTCCCAGTTACACACACTCAAACACAGTCACTTAAAAAAAAAAAAACACGCACATTCCAATGGGCACACACACGCTGCACGCATGCACCCACACATACACTCTCACACACACACAGTCACGCAAAACACACACAAACGCTTTTCCACCAAGTTTGTTTTCCCCCTGTGGAGAGCAGAAGCCTGGCTTACATAAGTGTGTGCCTCTGTCCTTGTATAACTCAGTAGGGCCAGTCTGCTGTATCTGTCTACCTCTCTCTATCTCACTTGCCCTCTCTCTTGACCTCAGTCGTCCTTTTTTCAACCTCTCTCTCTCGCTCTAGCTCTCTAGCTTTCTTTACCTCGCTCGACCTGTCTTTAATGCTCTCCTCCTCCCTCCTTCCTCCTCCCTTCACCTCGCTGTCTGATGAGATGAGTTAAGTTGTGTCTCCTAGTTCTCTCTCTCTTTTTCTTCCTCTCTCTTTCCATAGCCTTCCTCCCATCACTGGTTGTGGTGCCAAGCACATTATCAGAGTACTGAGACATGCTGTGGATTCAGCACCACGGACAGCTCCACTATGGCTCGCTCTAGTAGCAGAAGCCCAAGCATAACACCTACACACACACACTCACTCACTCACATAGACACACACATACATATACACACACCTGCAATACACAGGCAATTAACAGTTTGTGAGGCGAGGGAGAGAAATTCTGACAGCACAGATGACACCTTGCTCTGCGAGGCAGACAGAAATATCCTGATTATCGGAGCGAGCGTTGTCGTTCGTTCACACCTGCTGAATCATGGGAGCTGTGGGCTAGAAACCAGACAGACTGTAAATCCTAGTTCCAGTTTGTGTGCCACCTCCGGGTGAACTCATAACAGTACTGTGTGTGTGTGTGTGTGTGTGTGTGTGTGTGTGTGTGTGTGTGTGTGTGTGCGAGCACGTGTCCCACCGGCAGCAAAATATGTGACCCTTGCGTCAATCCCAGACACGTGAGATAATGTTGATGTTATCGCCTTCCAGCCGTGTGTGTGTGTGTGGATAGTGTGTGTGTGTGGATATTGTGTGTGTGTGTGTGTGTGTGTGGATAGTGTGTGTGTGTGTCTGTGTGTGTGTGTGGATAGAGGCTTGTAAGAGTGTATGGCTACAGGTCTAACTCTAAGGCCTCACCCTGTGCCATTTAGATAGAATTAACCGTGCTGTCTGCAGGTCCTCACATGAGCAGCCACACTCAGAACCAAGCTGACTCTGCCCCAGATTAGACCAGCCAGTCCTGCCAGCCGGTGACATGGTGGGGCTTGCTAACTAGACTGATGCATGGTGGGGCTTGCTATTGATTGTGGACCTCTTGTGTACTGTACAAATCTAATTGATAGATACTTTCCGCCTATGTCTCCCCCCCTCCTCTCTCTCTCTCTCTCTCTCTCTCTCTCTCTCTCTCTCTCTCTCTCTCTCTCTCTCTCTCTCCCCCCCCTCTCTCTGTCTCTCTCTTCCCCCTCTCTGTGTCCTTTTATTTTCCTCTCCCTCATTCTGTCCTCCATTCCCCTCTCCCTCTCGCCCTTTCTTTCCGTTCTGGTTCTTCCTCCCCCCCTCCCCCTCCCTCCCCTCTCTCCGTCACAATTTATCTCCCCCCATCTTCCTCCATCCACCACTATCTCCCTTTTGTCTCCCTTTCTCCGTCTCTCTTTTCCAGTTCCCTTTCTCTGCCCCTGAGCCTCTACACAACAACAAGGGTGATTAACCAATCACAAATAGACCAACCCGCTCTTTAACCAATCACTGTCTGGTCTTTTTGTTCACCAACCTATCACAGCACTGCAGGTCTGTAATTAAACCCTCAGTACAGAGAGGGTACTATATAAGGCTGCTGTGTGTGTGTGTGTGTGTGTGTGTGTGTGTGTTCGTGTGTTCGTGTGTGCGTGCGTGCGTGCGTGCGTGCGCGTTCATGCAGGCTTGTGTCTGTGTGTGTGATCCTAGCACACTGTTTATTGACCCAGCTAGAGTTACAATAAATCAAGAGGTGAGCTAAAGTAACTTAAAATACGAGGAGGTCCCATAGAGAACAAATCAAGGGATTTCCACTGTGGGCAAACACTGCCACCATGTGGTGTTGTGGGGAAGTGCAAGTCAGTTGGAACGCAGCCTCTAGGTCCAATAGATTTCAAGCCTAGAGTCAGACACCATTATGGGTTTAATTCTGGGTTTAGATGTTCATACACCAAAAACAATGTCAGGCAGACAGACAGGCAGACAGACAGAGGCAAACAGACAGACAGGCAGGCAAATATATAGACAGAGGCAGATAGACAGCGAGACAACAGGCAGGCGGATGGAGAGGCAGGCAGACAGATAGACAGCAGACAACAGACAGGCGGGTGGAGAGGCAGGCAGACAGACAGACAGACAGGCGGGTGGAGAGGCAGGCAGACAGGCAGGAAGTCAGGTTAACTGCCAGACATGGGAAGGGGGGAGCAGACGTCTGGATCGTTTGCAGTTCAGCGCTTGTCCACTAGATGGGGCTCACACGGCAGACATGACTGTGACCCTTCCGTGGATCGGTACATGCTGTATGTACGCCACGCTCTAAGAACAGCTTGTTAAAACGGCAGAAGTGTTTACAAGGACGCGAAAAGTCTGCGTCCGCTTTTGCTGTGCCGTCGCAGCCGAAGATTTGAGGCCCTGACAATTAGCGAATAAGTACAGGACCGCATGAGATTAGGGAGGCTGCATTAATCGTTGTAATCTGGGGATTAGGAATAATCTGGTCCTGGAACCCCAACTTCAATCCCCGGCACCCCCAAGGCATCTTCTGTTTTTAGTTTTGGTTCTGAGCACCAGAGATGTGGACACAACCACACCATCTATACATGCCTCCCTTCTCCCCTCGGTCTCCCCCAGTGTGTCCCTCTAGCAGTGGAGGTTGTGTAACTGGGCTGGTTTCCTGCTTGTGATAGAAGCCACAGAGACATCAAAGCAGCCATGCTGTGTCACCAAGAACACCGACACACATCAGTCTGCGCTGCTTCTATCTCTGCCTCGCTCGGCCTCTCTCTCTCTCTTGGTCTCTATCGCTCTCTATCTCTCTCTCTTGGTCTCTTTCTCTGCCTCTATCTCTCTTTATCGCTCTCTATCTCTCTCTCTTGGCCTTACTCACTCTCTCTCTGCCTCTCTCTTTCTCTCTGCCTCTCTTTCTCTCTGTCTCTTGGTCTGCCTCTCTCTTAGTCTCTCTCTCTCTCTCTGTCTCTTGGTCTGCCTCTCTCTTAGTCTCTCTCTCTCTCTCTCTCTCTCTCTCTCTCTCTCTCTCTCTCTCTCTCTCTCTCTCTCTCTCTCTCTCTGAGGATTAGTGTGGGTTCATCTTTGTCTCTTTCTTTTCTCTGTTTTCTCTTCATCAATCAGCCTCCTGCTGTCCTTTCATTTATATACATCTTTCGTCTCTTTTTAATAGTGAGCATCTGTGAGCTAAGTGTGTGTGTGTGTTAGCATCTGTGCTTGTTGGTCCATGTGTGTGTGAGTGTGTCTATGCATATGTACGTGTCTGCTACTGTGTGTATGTGTGAATGTTGTGACTGTGTGTGTGTACGTGTGTCGTCGGTGTGTGTTTGAGTGTGCGCTAAAGTTACGTAGTGTCTCACGCCATCGGTAGATCAAATATAGATGATCTGGCCCCTCCCCCTAAGAAGAGTCGTTTCCATGGCGATGTAGTGTCCCCTTCCCCTGCTGATCTACCTCGTGCCACAGGAGGGGTGAGAGGGTCGCGTGCCAGCCTCGCACGGCCGCCTCGGGCACCGCATCGCCATGGAAACGACTCTTCTCACACCCCTTTGCGTGTGGGTGTGTGTGCGTGTGCTTCTCTGCGTTTGTGAGGGACAGCCTGTATGTGTGTGTTGACTGTGTGTTTGTGTTTGTGTGTGTGTGTGTGTGTGTTGTGTGTGTGTGTGTGTGTGTGTGTGTGTGTGTGTGTGTGTGTTCCACATTGGTTTACCCAGAGCTTATTACTTCAGAGACTCCTCTGTCGGTGTCCTACATGCAAATCTCCTTCACTCCTCTCCTCCCTGTCTCTCTTTGCCTCCTCTCTCCTCCTCCTTTCCACGCTTTTTCCTCCCCCCCTCCCTCCCTCCTTCCTCCCCTTCCCTCCCCTTTCACTTGTGTTTCCTCCCATGTTGATCCCGAGTTTCTGGTGCGCTATCTAGGACAGGAACATCTTCAAACGGCTTTGGTTTGTTTCCAGAAATATCCGTGGGGGGGGGGGGTTTCTTTCCGACCAGCTGCAAATTCACCCGAGCGCACCTCGTGGTGTGGGGGTTCGGTGGTTAGACTAGCTAGGTCAGGAGAGACTCATGTTCTCACACTACCGTCGCAGGAGGAGGGGGACTTATTCAGCATGCTGAGTACAGCAGTGTTGCATACCGACAGAGCTGCGGGGATGGGGTCGGAGGCGCTTGGTGCTGTGTGTCTTCATGTTTGGACGTGTCCCTTGGCTCCCCAGTCTGAGATTTTGACCTGGATGGTGGCGAATCAGTGGTTTGTTTGTGGTGCTAGTAATAAATAATAATAATGGATTTTATTTGTATAGCACACTTTAAAATACAAAGAGGTCTCAAGGTTCTTAACATGATATAGACAATCACAACAACAAAAGTACAAAGTAATAGAAGTGCTTATGAAGTGCAGAAAATAGGAAAATATAAAATACAAAAAGATAATACATTCAAAAGAATTAATAAGATTATAATGAGATCGAATAATATGTATTTAAAAACAGTAAATACATTTTATCTATTTAATTTCGGACAGAGCAATTAAAACAATGCATTCTAAAAACAACACAGAAAATAAACAAAAACAGTAACTAGGACTTAAGGTGAAGGCAGACATAAATAAGTGGGTTTTGAGGTGTGATTTAAAAGCAGTGAGGGAATCTAAGGCCCTAATGATGTCCGTGAGCTCGTTCCAGAGTCGTGGCCCCAGCGAGGAGAAGGCACGATCTCCAATTTTAGTCAGTTTTGTCCGGGGAACTGCAAGGAGGCTTGAGTTTCCGGACCTAAGTGTCCTAGATGTGAAATGAGACGTGAGGAGGTCCTGGAGATAGGTTGGACCAGTAGTGTTTATGGCCTTGTGAACTAGGAGAAGGACTTTGTAAATGATTCTTTGGTTGATTGGAAGCCAGTGGAGGGAGTGGAGGACTGAGGTGATGTGTTTCGATTTCCGTGTTCGCGTAAGAAGGGGGAAGGGGAAGTCAGATGGCTGAGCGGTGAGGGAGTCGGGCTAGTAATCTGATGGTTGCCAGTTCGATTCCCGGCCGTGTCAATTGACGTTGTGTCCTTGGGCAAGGCACTTCACCCTACTTGCCTCGGGGGGAAATGTCCCTGTACTTACTGTAAGTCGCTCTGGATAAGAGCGTCTGCTAAATGACTAAATGTAAAATGTAAATGTAAGAACCCAGGCAGCACTGTTCTGAACATACTGCAGCCTCTGAATGGTTTTCACTCGTAGACCTGCCAGCAGAGAGTTGCAGTAGTCAAGACGGGAGCTGATGAATGCGTGCACCAGCTTTTCTGCAGCATGTTTAGGTAGAGGGGGCCTCAGCCTTGAGATGTTTCTCATGTGGTAAAATAAAGTTTGGCAGATGGATTGAATGTGTGCATCAAAGGACAATGATGAGTCCAGCTTGACACCCAGGTTTGTGATGAGTGAGGAGAGAAGGGTGGGGTGACCATTTATGGTGATGTGGGTGCTACCAGACTTTTTTGTTTGATTGGGGGGGTGGCGATAAGAATGGCTTCTGACTTGCCGCCATTTAGCTGTAGGGAGTTGTTGCTCCTCCAGTGCTGGATGGCATCCAGGCATTCGGTAGTCCGTGATAGTGCCAGGTGTTTGTCAGGTGTAGTTCGGAGGTAGATTAGTGTATCATCCGCATAAGAGTGAAATTGGATGTTACGACTCCGATGGTATTTTTACCAGGGGCAGCATGTGAATTACGAAGAGCAGGGGCCCCAGGACTGACCCCTGGGGGACACCGGAGGTAACGCATCTAGTGCTGGAGGTGAGATTGCCAAGGGCAACATATTCCTGCCGTCCTGTGAGATAGGAAGAAAACATGCCCAGGGCAGTGCCTGTGATTCCCACCTCCTGGAGGCGCCGAGACAGGAAACTATGGTCCAGTGCAGTGTGCTTTCCGACACACGTACCGAGTACATGCAAACATGCAAGAATAGTTGCAGACACACACAGGCATGCACACACATACAACCACATCCACTCTGACAAAATATGTGTGTGTGTGTGTGCTATAGCCCAGTAGTGAACTCCTAAAGATTCTGCTCCCAGTACAGAAGCTGCACACACACATACCTTTTACTGTGCATCCGCTCTGATCAAATATGCCTGCACATACACACATGCATGCAAGCATGGAGGCAGGCACACACAACACACACACTCACACACACCTCCCAGTGTGATTTGAGTTATGTAACCATCCACTTCGGGAGATGCAGTTTCAAGTTAAACTAGCTGTATCTCCCAGTTTGATCATTTGGGAGCAGTGGGGGGTAAAGTTAGGCCAAACACGCCACACACACACAGATACACCACACACATACACACACACACACACACTTTATGGGATACATTCCCAGTTAACACGAAATGAAGCTGAGTTATGTATGACGTTCCCCTAAGGTCTTGCAGAGGTGCCGAAGGTCACAGGCTGTTCGGGATCTGCTCGGTCATCAAGCATCCAGGGTGCTTCAATAGGTGTCTCTTTGTTTTAGGACCGTCGATTGGCGGTTGATGGAACCACAATGGGCTCGTAAAGTCTGTTAATCGCCGTGGAAACCGACCGAGTCTTTACGAGTCTGTAGTCTGCTCTTCGGAGTAGCTGTCCATCTTCATGGCCTGCCTGAGGTGGACCCCCCCCAACCCCCCGCCCACCGTCTCGCCTCTCTCTCAACCCCTGCTGGTGGGCGGAGATGTCACCAGCCTGCAGGGGGGTTATTATGGGATGTCGTTAACGGTGCCCTGTGGTTGTCGATGGCAGTCAGATATGATGTTTGGCCCAGAGGCTGGGATTAGGAGAGAGGAGAGCTGATATATTATGTATAGATACAGATTTCTATTCTTGCTGGTACACTCACTCTCACACACACACACACACGCACGCTAATGCATACTATCGCATGTTCCATTCCCTTTCCTGAGGGATGTGGAGGATGTCTGTGTGTGTTTGGGACAGTGTGTGTGTGTGTGTGGCTACGGTTCTCTAAGTGTGTGGCTACAGGTGTGTCTGTGTTTAAGACTCGTTCTATGCTGTTTACACCAGCATCGCACGCCACCAACACCTTCCTCTCTCTTCCTCTTCTAGGTGTCGTGTCTCCAGGACTTTTTCGGTGACGAGGACGTCTTTGTGGCGTGCGGACCGGAGAAATACCGCTACCAAGACGACTTCCTGTTGGATGAGAGTGGTGAGAACACTCACTTCCTGTGACATTTAAACTGCTTGTGATATTTGGACTTTTACTTTCTGACGGTCTGTTTCTCAACTTAATGGGTGTGTGTGTGTGTGCGTGCGACTGTGTGTGTGAGTGTGCATCTAGGATTCCATCTACACTGTGTTTATTGTTGTGTGGCTTCTCTGATATTGTTCTTTCCGGTCGATTCCGGTCTTTTCTTCTCTGTCTGGGATCGGTCTGGTCCAGAGTCTCTGTTATGGAGTCTGGGGAACTCAGGTGTTAAGTGTGTGTGTGTGTGGGTGTGTGTGTGTGGGCAGGCTCGCTTATATAACTACACCCCTTCAACCCCACCCACACTCCCGCCCCAACAAACACACACACACACACACACACACACATGAACACACACACTCCTCTCCTGTCACCTTTTTTCTCTTATTTTCACACCGATCTTTATTTCACATTCTCTCTCTCACACACTGTCTGTCTTTCTCTCTCTTTCATACTCTCTGTCTCGTTTCTCTCTCTTTCTCATTTCTCTCTTTTTCATTTCTCTCTCTCTCATTTCTCCCTCTCTCTCTTTCTCTCTGTCTCATTTCTCTCTCTCTCTTTCTCTCTGTTTCATTTCTCTCTCCCTCTCTCTCTCTTTCTCTCCATCTTATTTCTCTCTCTCTCTCCCATCCTCTCCATCCCTCCTCCTCTCCCCCCCTTAATGTAGAAAATCACCACTTTTACTCTCCTGTCCAGATGTATTTCTCTATCTGTTTCATCCGTCCATCCTTGACACGTCGTTCCTCTTCAGATATCCCCTCCTCCTCCTCTTCCTCCTCCTCTTCCTCCTCTCTCAGCACTTCTCATCCTTTCTTTCCTTTTATTCCACTCCCCCCCCCCATTTTTCAAGAGCCCACTTACTCCTCTCCAGGACACGGCATTCACCCCAGCGTTGTGCTTTTCACTTCCGTTCCGGTCTTTTCGTGAAAAGAAGGCGTCCCACCTGTCACCTGTTCATGCTTCCTTTCTCCTTGTTGTTGTTGTTGTTGTTTTTGTCCCCTAACCCTTCATCCATTAGCTGAACGTCCATCCCACCCTGGTTAACTCTCTCTCTCTCTCTCTCTCTGTCTCTCTCTCTGTCTCTCTCTTCTGACTGTGTCTCCCTCTCTGTTTCTCTGTATGAAAGCCTGAGCCTGGGTCCATTAACCAGTGTCCCCCAGGCCCCATGTAACACCCTCCACTGAGAGCGCGCCAACAAAACATCGTCCCACGTGCCCCGAGGCACACAAAGACTTGAGTTCCCACGTCGTGTCCTCAGCCCCTGGTCCCAGTGTGTCATGTGAACCCCCGCTTTTTCTCTCTCCTTCTCTGTTTTCCATATACTTTTCCCCTCTACCTCCCTCCCTCCTCTCTCTCCTCTCCCTCCATCCCTCCCCCCTCCCTTACTTCCTTCCTCCCCTCTTCCCGTCTCCCACTGGGGACATGAAAAGAAGTGACACTCTCTAACAGAACCTTTGTGATTTCTCGTGGTGTGGGAGTTTCGGGGACAAAGGAGTTCCAGTCTCTGCCTGTGTGTCTGGGCACATGTTTGTTTGTGTGTTTACGTGCATGGGAATTGTTTTTCTTGTATTTTGTATTTATTAATCAAGTTGAAATGTATTTCTATATTCGTATTAATTAGTTTGGTTATGGTGTCCAATGGGCCTCTTATGCACAAAAGAAATGTGTTTTCTACACACAAACTGGAGCAAAACGTCAAACTTTATCCTGGTTTGACTCCTGGGTTGAACACAGCTGCAATGAACAGCTTCCAGATTACCCATGAGCCTCTTCTGTATCTGTGCCCAAGTAGAACAGCACGGCACAGCAAGATCTGTCTGGCACCCCAGGTCCCCTGCCAACCCCTCCTCGGGCTGGAACACACACACACACACACCCACGTGCACACACACACACACCCACGCGCACACAAACACATGCACTCTCTCACACCTTAGAAATCTCTCTTTTCCACATCTCTCATCGCTCGTGCCGAGTAGTCTGATGAAGATGGAAAAACAGAAGAACAGAACAGAAGAAAGCAGGGATGGTGAGGTTCGGGGGTGGAGGTCTGCAGAATCATTTGAAGTTAACCACGTTAACCTTCTGTAGAGGAGGGGTGCCACTTGCCATTTCAGTTTCTCATCAGCAAATGAAATTAACTCTAATGAGCAAGCGGCTGATGCAGATGAGGCCATGTCTGGGATCCAATATGGCCGACACTGCAGGGGGGGTCTAGAAATCAGACAGACGGAGATGGGAGGCAGCTGGGATTTAAAATATCTCATTTGACGGTGTCGCCAGCACACAGCCTTGCAAGCGTCGAGGGTTCAGCTGCTCGACTGACAATATCCTGTTCAGACATCGACGGCGAGATTAAATGATCTTTTCACTGGATCAACACAGCCAAGAAGGGAGAGATGAAAATGTTGATGAAGTCGAGACGGGATGGAGTGATCAGCAGGCAGACAGGCAGACAGGCAGACAGACAGACAGACAGACAGACAGACAGACAGACAGACAGACAGGCAGACAGGCAGGCAGGCAGGCAGGCAGGCAGGCAGGCAGGCAGACAGGCAGACAAACCACACCTCTCTGCATCTCTGTAATTATCACCTCTCCACCCTCTGACATACTGTCATCAGTATTAGCACACCCTGGCGCGGTACATGAATCACAGGTCCACAGTGACAGCCAGAGCTGTCACACACACACACGCTCACAGCCACACTCGCGCGCACACACACTGACACGCATGCATTCACAGACACGTACACACGCACACACACAAACATACAGCCACATACACACACACACAGACACAGATTTTTTGTGCCACCAGCCATGGTCTAATGTCCCCCCTACTTGTGGTGTGGGGGGGTTAAATAGACATATTGAAGCAGAACATGAACAGGATGAGAGAGAGAGGGAGGGGGAGGTGGTGGATGGGTGGGTGGGTGTGTGGGGAGGGAGGGAGGGAGATAAAGAGGAAGAGGGTTTTAACATGTTTAACAGCTCTGTCTGGTGTCTCCAGAGAGAGTAACTGAGGACAAAGGAGGAGAGGAGAGGAGGAAAGGAGGAAAGGGAGCGACGGAGGTCCCTTTCCTCGACGGCAGCCCGAAAGCAAAGATGCACGGATGTCACATCGTTATGCAGGGGCCACGTCCGAGAAAAGAGCGGCGATATGCAAATCAGTAGAGGGGGGGGGGGGGGGAGGGGGGTTTGTTCCTGTGTCCCTGGCGCTGAACGAGACAGACCAGCAGTCACACAGGGAGAGGGAGGGAGCATGCAAACGGAGCATGAGTGAAAACTGTGTTTGTGTCTGACCCCCCCCCCCCCCCCTCCTCTCCCTTCCCAGAGTGCCGTGTGATGAGATCGGTCCCCTATGGGAAGATGCTGCCTCCGCTCACCAGAGCTTCCCCCCGGAACCTGGCTCTGTCCCGCCGCAGCAAGTCCCCCTCAGGCTCAGGTAAGACACACACACACAAGCACACACACAAGCACACACACACACATACATATACAGTACAGACCTATACACACACACACGCAATATTCTGCATCCTCTCTGTTATAAATCTAAATCATCATTTAGAGGGGATATTCTGTGTGTGTGTGTGGGTGTGTGTGTGTGTGTGTGTGTGTGTGTGTGTGTGTGTGTGTGTGTGTGTGTGTGTGGTGTGTAGGCTCAGGTGGGTTCTGTTTATCCTATTGGTCCTCCCGACATTAATGAGAATTTGCTCGACCATTACTGAGTCAATGTTGCAGCAAATGAACAGACTGCCAAGATCCCAATCCCAGGTTCTGAAGCTGCCTGGCTGCCTGTGGATGAGGGTGTGTGTGTGTGTGTGTCTGCTTGTGTGTGAGTGTGTGTGTCTGTGCCAATGCATACTCGAAATGAAATTAAAACATGGTTCGCCAGGGAGGCAGGAGGAGGGAGAGGGCTAGGGAAAGGGGGGGAGAGGATGAGAGGAGGGAGGGAGGGGGAACAGGGAGAGATGGGGCTGGTGACTCAATCCTGCAGATCCTCTCCAACTCGTCTGCACCTGATATATTGTTGGGGCTTTCAGACACTGATGTGTGTGTGTGTGTGTGTGTTGTGACATAGGGAGGTCACGTCGCTTGTTCATGTTATTGGTTGAGCTGCTGATGCAACAGACAGAAAGGGTTTAGTCATCTTAATGACATCATTACAGGACTACCAAGTAGGCACACTCTGTCTCACACAAACACACTTGTTGGATTACTGAGTGTAATGCAAGTTGGGTCCTTGTGGCTGCAGTTTTTCGTGAACCAGAACAAATCGGTACAATCGGAACCAGCGTGTGTGCGTGCGCACGCGTGTGTGCGTGCGCGTGGGGGTGCGTGCGCGTGCATGGGGTTGCGTGCGTGTGCGTAGATATGCTGTGGTGGACAGATATACTCTCCTTTGACATTGGGCTCGCTTGACCTCAAGGCGTAAAGTTGGGGAGGGTGGAGGGAGAGGAGAGGAAGGAGAGGAAGGAGAGGAAGGAGAGGAAGGAGAGGAGAGGAGGAGAGAGGAGAGGAGAGGAGAGAGAGGAGGAGAGAGGAAGGGAGGAGAGAGGAGGATTAGAGGAGGGCAGAAAAACAAGGCGACACTCGATACACTTGACTTTGAAAGTTCAGACGAGGGCTTAAGGTTTAAGTCATCACGCGCAATCATGACTAGCTGGGAGAAATGACTGTTTCTCAGAATGAAATGGGACAAGCTGTGTTTTTGTGAGTGAGAGAGAGAGAGAGAGAGAGAGAGAGGGAGAGAGAGAGGGAGAGAGGGAGAGAGAGAGAGAGGGAGGGAGGGAGGGAGAGAGAGAGAGAGGGAGAGAGAGGGAGAGGGAGAGTTGCCGTGGAAACGCAGAGCACCGAGAGCATGCGGCAGAGACAATAGAGACCGACGGCCATATATGGCTCTGGCTTCCTGTTTGGCAGTCTGCGAAGCAACACGGAGACGATGGACGCCGCGTTCCCGCCGGAGACCGGTTTTCCTAGAACTGGCTGTGTTCTCCTGTGTGTAGCCCCCCCACCCCCCCACCCCCCCCACACACACACACACACACCTGTCACCAGAACAAAAGGGTGGAGAAATGATCGAAAACGGATCTAAACCTTTTCCTTGCGACTGTAATTTATTTATCTATGGGGGAGAGGGGTGGTGCATGGGTGTGTGTGTGTGTGTGTGCATGGGAGGTGCGTGTGTGTGTGTGTGTGTGTGTGTGTGTGCATGGTGGGTGGGGGTGCATGGGTGTGTGTGTGTGTGTGTGTGTGCATGGGGGGTGCATGGGTGTGTGTGTGCATGGGGGGTGCATGTGTGTGTGTGTGCATGGGGGGTAGGGGTGCATGGGTGTGTGTGTGTGTGTGTGCATGTGTGTGTGTGTGTACGTGGGGGTTTGGTTGGTGGTGCATGCCCTAATATTACATGTTGAATTTGACCCCCCCCACAAACACACACATACTTCCCCTGTGCACTTTTCAAATCACTCTCATGGTATGAGACTGGGGAGGGAGCAGGGTGGAGTTTAGGACCATGCAGAACCCAACGGCAGCTCTGGGAAATCTGGAATGCTGCTGGAGTTCAGCAAAATGAATCCCCTTTAGGCAGAACCCCGTCTCACACCTCACACACACCTTGCAGACGCACACACACACACAGACACACTGCTGGATGAGCACGGTTGGCTGTTGACTGTTTAAGGATCGTTCTGTGTGGTTTCTCATCAGAGCACGGTTCAGATCTCTCTCTCTCTCTCTGCTCTGTCTCTCTCTGCTGTCTATCTCTCTCTCTATGTCTCTCTCTCTCGCTCTCTCTCTGCTCTCTGTCTCTCTGCTCTCTCTCTCTGCTCTGTCTCTCTGTCTCTCTGCTCTCTCTCTCTCTCTCTCTGCTCTCTCTCTCTCTCTCTCTCTCTCTCTCTCTCTCTCTCTCTCTCTGTCTCTCTCTCTCTCCAGACAGTGTCAGAGTTTTATCTCTCTCTGCTCAGCTGTGAGCTAGCCTCAGCAGTGATTTATTTACAGGTAATTGGATCCACTCTGCACCCACTCATTTGCTCTCTCTTTCTCCGACAATCTATCTTTCTCTCTGCCCCACCCTTCTCTCTCTCTCTCTCTCTTATTCTCTCGCAGTCTCTCTCTTGCCTCAACCTTATCTCTCTCACCCAACCTTGTCTATGTTCTCTCTATCACTCTCTCCATGTAATCTTGTCTCTTCTCCCTCTCTCGCTCATTTTCCCACCCCTTATGTTTCGGCAGTACAATTCGAATTAGCATACTTGCTCTGCAGCTAACTAACATCTCTCAATGGCTCATTACCTGAGCATTAGCGTGCGTGTGCCCGGGCTCATTTGCATGTGTGTGTGTGTGTGTGTGTGTGTCTCACACGTCTCCATATCTGCTGAGTCGTACCCCCAGCATGTCTCATGTCTTTTCGACACGGATACCCGTCCGCTAGCAGGCGGGCTAGTTACACACTCACACGTGAGGTTCACTGGTAGAGGGGATCTATCTTGGACTTGCAGACGGAGGAATAGAGTGCCTTGTTCATTATAGAACATGCTGCAGCATCCTTGCCATTGCAAGCCTATCCACGTATTGTGTGTGTATGTGTGTCTTTCAGAGTCTTTGTGTGTGTGCGTGTGTGTGTCTTTGTCTTTGTGTGTGTGTGTGTGTGTGTGTGTGTGTGTCTTTTGCCTTATGTAAGGTGTCTGGATCACACCTGATGTCCTGTGAGTCATGGATTATTTGCTATGAGTGTACTCTCATCCTTTCCTTCCTATGAGTGGACTCTAGGCTGCACCAGAATGGGGTAAAACTATGTGTGTGTGTGCGTGTGTGAACTAAGATGTGGTAAACAGTGTTTGTGGGAATAAGAGAGAGTGATCAAAAGGAGATTGAGATCCGACAGGAAGAGATGTAGAGGAAAGGGAAATGAGAGAGAGAGAAATGTTTTCTTCCACAAACAGAGAAGACCCAAGGAAGAGAGAGTCAGACCAGAGAGAGAGGTAAAGGTCTCACGGCCTTAGGGTGATGTACTGATGTACCGATGACCCACTTCCTGCTCCGGACCCTGGGTGGGTGTGAGGACGCCAGGAAGGAGCTGCAGGGATCCCAAATACGGTCTGTCTGACGTGGACCTGACTCCTCTGGCCAGGCCTCTCTGTGCCAGCGAGACACTCACACTACCCTGAACCAAAACAACAGAGAGAGAGAGGTAGATACTGACAGGGGGAGACAGAAGGAGATACTGACAGGGGGAGAGAGAGGTAGATACTGACAGGGGGAGACAGAGGGAGATACTGACAGGGGGAGAGAGAGGTAGATACTGACAGGGGGAGATGGAGGGAGAAGTAGATACTGAGAGGGAGGGAGAGGGGGAGAGAGAGGTAGATACTGAGAGGGGGGAGAGAGAGGTAGATACTGAGAGGGGGAGAGGGAGGGAGAGAGAGGTAGATACTGAGAGGGGGAGAGGGAGGGAGAGGGGGAGAGAGAGGTAGATACTGAGAGGGGGAGAGAGAGGTAGATACTGAGAGGGGGAGAGGGAGGGAGAGAGAGGTAGATACTGAGAGGGGGAGAGGGGGGGAGAGATGGAGAAAGAGGTAAATACTGAGAGGGGGAGAGAGAGAGGGAGAGAGAGTAGGGAGGGAGAGAAACAGAAAGACAGACAGAAGGAGGGAGAAAGATAGGGGAGAGGGAGGGAGAAAAATAAAGAGAGAAACAGGAGAGAGAGGGAGAGCACTCCTTGATGCATCATCCTGCTAAATTTATACAGGGACTGCAGATGGTGTTGGTTATTTGGTATTATTTGTCATTTCATACTCACACGAGCACAAGAGCACACACACAATCAATGCATGCACAGCCACACACAACAACATGAATACAAACAGACGAACAAACACACACACATACAGCCACACAGTCGTTGGTTAACAGAGGAGGTTTGGGAACACCATGTTTCTGGTTGGCAGCCATCATACAACAATTATCTGTGCTCGTGCGTTGGCAAAGTTGACAATCCAAAGCCTGGCAATAACAAGGCTGGGATCTGTCATTTCTACCTCAGTTGAACCATTTGGCTACTATGGTATTTGTGCCGGAGAGTGGACGTCCCTGTCTATCCATCTCTACCTCTCTATTTCTCTCTCGTTACCGCAACCGTAACAGTCTGTCAGCCACACCGGCCCTCGTGCACGTCAGAGTTTACGTAAGAACCCCATCAGCCTATGAGCTCCGAGGACCGTGTAGTATACCGCGCGTTCTCGGTTTCATTCTCCATTCAGTAGAATTATTAACGGAGCTTTTAGCGCAGAGAGCAGCGAAAAGTGCCTCTCTTCTTTCTCCCTTTCTCCCTCCGTCTGGAATATCACTGTGTTGTCAGCATGCTGGAAGTTGAAGGTAGGCTTTAGGGGTCCTTTGCTACCGCCAGTTAACATATGTTATGCTGGAAATAAGCCGTTTAAGTTTTTCTTGCGCGCTGACGAAGTTGTATCCATGAAATTACGCTTTAACGCGCCGTTAACCGCTTTGACCGCTGTTATAAAATGTATCAGCCTACAATTATTTTTATTGGCAAATGTAATAATGCTGTTTGAAAAGATAACTGTTCGTGTGATTGTGTCAGACTGTCGGCTATTCAATGCGTAAGGGTAATGCGTTTTCCATCAATGAAGATGTTCCGTGTGGTATTGTGATCAGGGTGGTAAATGAGCCATGAAAGCCGCGGTATAATTTCAGCTGTAGCTCGCGTCTCAAAAAACAACGATATAGGCTGGCAATAAGTAGGCTGTAGGCATGTTCGCATGTATACAGGAGCACCGTGAACGTGTCTTGAGACCTTCTGTTTTCATTATTAATTCATATAAGCATGCATTATTATTCCAAGACCTTGTAGTCTGTATACCAGAAGGCTGCGCGTGCCACCGTTTATCCCGGTTACTCCCTGTGGTCAATGTTGACATGAGTTTATACTCAAGACACGATTCACAACGCTTCTTCAAACACTCCACTTCAACAGGGACTAATTGTCTGTTTGAAATGAAATAGCCCTATCTATCTATCTTCCGTTTGTTTTCCGTTCTAATCTAATGATGCCCACTACAACGAATGCTATATGTATCATCCTTTAAAGCAATAAATGAACCCTTTTAAAAACCCGGCTTTTCTGGTGGACTGTTTGGAATAACGATTTTATTATTTTAAAAAAAAAGGATGACCTTAAAAACTGGGTTATATCTGGGTCCTACTTTCGAATGGTACATCATACACACGCAAAAACAAAAGTCCAATTCAAAATAGCCCAACACAGCACCTATCAATTTGGTGTGGTCTTGATTTCTGGAAGAAAGAGAAGATGGTTGTTTTAGAGTTGAGCTGCCTCCATCGTAGGAGGAGGTCTGTGACTGAGAGGACCGTTCCTGTTCTGTATGTGTGAGACAGCTGGGGAGGGCACGCGATATCTGGGTCAGTAGTGGTAAAGAGTTCGCAGAAAACAGCAAAGACTGCTTTTTATAAAGTGTCACGTTTCGGTCATTCAGGGGGAAAAGACCTCTCAGAACGACCTCATTTCCTGATAACGTTAGTTAAGTTTAAGTAATTCCGAAGGTGGCTAAAGCATAGAGAATCAGTTGTAGATATATTTAAATTCGAGTAACTGTATGTTATATTTACATTGAGTCATTTAGCAGATACTCTTATCCAGAGCGACTTATGTCCCAGTAAGTACAGGGACATAAGTGCCTTGCCAAAGGACACAAGGTCATTTTTGCACGGCCGGGAATCGAACCGGCAAGTTTCTGATTAATAGCCCGATTCCCTAACCGCTACGCCATCTGACCTCCCCATGTATGTCAATGGTGTGCTATCCATTCTTCTTCTGTAGTTTGGATGCTGTGGGTGGATGTGTGGGAAGCTGCTAGTCAAGCTTCTGGGCTGGTTTTTTCTAGAACTCTCCTGCATTCGGAATAACTTAATCACTTCATCTCTCTCTGTGTCTCTCTGTGTCTCTCTGTGTGTGTCTCTCTCTGTCTCTCTCTCTCTCTGTGCCTCTCTCTCTTTCTAGTCAATGGAACACCTGCCAGTCAGTTGTCCACTCCTCACTCAGGGAAGTCTCCAAGTCCCTCCCCGACCAGCCCAGGAGGGCTCAGACCACGCAGGGTAAGTCATGACACACGCACACACACACTCTCTCTTTCCCTCCCCTCCCTCCCTCCCTCCCTCCCTCCCTCCCTCCCTCCCTCCCTCCCTCCCTCCCTCCCTCCCTCCCTCCCTCCCTCCCTCCCTCCCTCCCCTCCCTCCCTCCCTCCCTCCCTCCCTCCCTCCCTCCCTCCCTCCCTCCCTCCCTCCCTCCCTCCCTCTCTTCTCTCCCTCTCTCTGTGGTAACACACTCCTTCTATGTTCTCAGGAAAAGGACAAGAATGTGACAGAGTCGACAGCCTAGTCACTAGAATACGGAGAGACGACAAATCACTCGACCTTTTAGTCTCAAAGGGGGGTCTGCCCCACCGATGCGCCGCTGCTCCGGAAATTTCCGGAAATTGCGGGCCTCAAAGTCACAATCCCACACTCTTCACTGGCCCATGACCCCTCGTGAATAATGTCAACGTGCGGCTCTCCTGTCTTTTGGAGAAAGCCGCCTGCCTTTGGTAGAGATATAGTCACCCAGACACATTCGCAAATGACCCCCGACCTAGGGTAGAGCTCGACGTCTGACCCCTCAGGAGTCTGGAGGCATTTGCGAGGCGGTCTTGGGTGCTGTGTATGTGTGTGCGTCTGTGTTCACCGTTGCTTAGTGATAGATGGAGTCTAGCGCTGTGTCACAGGGTTCTGGAAGAAGAGCATGCAACTCAAGAGAAGGATGGGAGTTACAGGGTAGGGATGCCGTGTGTGTGTGTGTGTGTGTGTGGGTGTGTGTGGTGTTAGAGATTAAAGTGTGATTAATCCCACCCTGGGTAGTTAGGAGGAGGTTTTAATCTCTAGGCCTTTTAACCCCCAAGTTCACGCACGCACACACACCCTCCCACCGCTCTCTCTTCCTCTCACACACAGTTACTCATGCTTCCATATTCACTTTTTACCCTCTTTTTATCCTGACACACACACACACACACACACACACATACACAGACTGGGTACTACTCACAAAGGCTTAAACAACTGTCTAGCCAGAGATTGGAATGCATTGCAGAAAGTACCTGTATTATGATCATGAAAGCTTTATGAGTACTGAGCTGGCTTTATGAGAGTGTTTCAAGGATGAGTTTCACAGATAGGATAGTTATGATTAGGTATCAGGCTGTGTATGGATCTGCAGAGGAACAACAGGATAGAATTGTCTGTGTCGACATCTAATGGTTTTTAAAGTAAATCATTAGTGTAGATTATATCGTATCCCGTCACTCACATGAGTGAGTATATAATATAATTGATTTGTCCGGTCTGCATTCACCCTAGTGGGGGTATTGATCCAGGCTAGATGAATCCATCTTCAAATCAGGCCCTCATGATCATTTATCACATTTATCGATCATCCTTACCTAGAATTGTTCATGTGTTGTGTGGATTAGGCCTCTACACACACACACACACACACACACACACACACACACACACACACACACAGGTACATGACACCGACACAAGCGTTCTGTCTCTTACCTCAAACTAATTGGTTGTTTCACACATTAAATTAGCAATGATCAGAGGATGAGAAACGGACGAGGCAGTGACAGGGACTGGGTGCCAACAGAGAGCCAATCAGAGGTCTCTCATGGGGGGGTCTGGGAGGAAGTGACTTCATAAAGTAGTCAGAAGGATTCAAACTTCTACTAATAGGGGAAGTTGAGCAGTAAGGATCAGAAGACGTGTATTTCTGGGATGGATTAGTCATGTCTTTGTGTTGCTCAAGCGCCCCAGTCTTAGAAGTCCATAGAGCTGCATACGGATACAGTGCAGTTGGCCTAACCCTTATCTCTCAGCACCACTATGCAGCTAGGACTCCCTCTCTCTCCCTCTCTCCCTCTCTCTCTCTCTCTCTCTCTCTCTCTCTCTCTCTCTCTCTCTCTCTCTCTCTCTCTCTCTCTCTCTCCCCCTCTCGGTCTTTCCCTGTCTTTCTTGTTCTCTGTCTCTCGTGGTATTAATCTTCGCAGAAAGACTTGCGAGCTCTAAGCCCCCAGCGTATGCTCTGGTGGAGGTGCTGGAGTTTAGAAAGGTTGGCTTTCATCTCTTCCGTTTCTCTCTCTCTCTCTCTCTCTCTCTCTCTCTCTCTCTCTCTCTCTCTCTCTCTCTCTCTCTCTTCTTCCTTTGATGATAATGCATTCATAACAATATCATGTATTCGTTTAGCAGATGCTTTTTATCCAAAGCGGTTCTGCCATATGGGAGGGGTTTGAAACGATGACCCCTCGCTCCGCAGTCTTGCGCTACCACTGAGCTACACCCACAACTACCTTCATTCCTCCATCTTTCTCTCTTTCACTAAAGTTACGCCAGGACAGTAGCTAGTTACCACCAGCACAGTATCTAATTGCCCCAGTGCAGTAGCTCGTGAAACGGTACTGTCCAGTTAGTGCTCCAGGGGTCTAACGGAATCAAATGACTTAACATTTCACCACGTTAGTCATGCACGGTTATCCATAGGCCAGAAATGTGACACACACACATACACACACATCTCGGCTATTTAACGCATTGCATGATAAGCAATGCCCTGAAATATGAACATGCTAGAGAGGATCATCATTTTAATGCTCACAAACACACATGCACCCTTTCACGCACACACATACACACATACATCAAGGAGCAGGCTGTTAAATGTATGCTTTGGACTAGCGTGACCCAATTTTCTCGAATTGCCAACACAAGCGTGAAAGCTGAAGATTGCTCTATATTTACCCCTCTCTCTCTTTCTCTCAGTCTATTTCTCTTTCTATCTTTCTCTCTCTCTCTCTACCCGTCTCTAGACTCCTCTCTGACCTCCTCTTCCTCCTCCTTTCCTCTCCGACCTTCTCAGTACTTCCCTCGCCAAATGCCTGTGCACACACAAACACACACTGTCCTGGGACAGCCCCTGTTGGCGTGTGATACGTGTGTGTGTGTGTTAGTGTGTGTGTGTGTTAGTGTGTGTGTGTGTGTGTGAGCCCGCTTGAGGCGGATCACTGCACAAAGCACTTCCTAATCGCAGTCGTTTGGCAGTATGAGAAGGCTAGGTTTGAGTTGAGAACTGAGTCAAAGACCACAAGCTAATGTTACACAGGGCTCGTGGTTCAGTGAAGTCCTGTCACTGTTAGGATTAGGGCTTGTTTTGCAAGCGGTCAAATGACTTGCAAGAAATGTTTTACTTGGGGAAGGAAACTTATTGGACATTTTATACATTTAGCAGCCACTTTTGTCAAAATTCTTTCGAAACTACAGCAGAGGTATAAGGCTTGAGCGTGTGTAGTAGATTTTAATGGAAGTGTGTGTTTTCTGTGTGTGTGTGACAGCATTATATTTCAGTATTCACTACAGACTCCGTCCTCCCATTGTCATAGGTTCATTTCATACTGAACTCACACCAATCGGTCGTCAGCTAACTGTCTCAACAGCAGGTACTGCCTTCCGTTGAGTTGCATGCTCTTTTTGTTTGGTTTCTCACATTGAGTTGTTCATCGTGCATTTGTATATGTGTGTGTGTGTGTGTGTGTGAGATAGAGAGAGAAATGGAGAGAGAGAAATGGAGAGAGAGAGAGAATCTGGAAAATTACTGTAACTGCTTGTCCATTTGCACATGTGTGTTTAAAGCATGTATTTGTTCATTTCTGTTCTCACTGTTTGTCACTGGAGTGTTTGTGTCTTTTATGTTCATGAAGCATTTGTCTTTACAAGAGTGGCTGCCCACATGCCATCCCAGAGAGAATACAGCCAGCTGACAGACTAGCCTGCAGCTATTACTGCCACCCTCTTCATCGCCACTTCTCTGTATCTCTCTCTCTCTATTTATTTTTCTATCTCACGCTCTTTTGGTATCTCTGTCCTCTTCTCTCTCTCATTCATCTCATTCTGTCTCTCTTTAAACTCTGTCTGTATGCTTATTTTAGGCTTTCTCCCTCTCTCTCTTTTCACTTGCATCTCTCTTTTCTTTCCCCTTTCTTCTTCCCTCTCTCTCTCCTTCTCTAGCTCGTTCAAAAATAAATGTGAAGCCATTGTTTCCTGCCACTTGTCCTCGGTATATTTATTTGTTCATTTGTTCATCTGTTCCTTTTTTGTTGAACATGTCATTTCCTGCTGTATGATGTCATCAAACTCACTGTCACTATATTTTCATCTGTGTTTGATTCCCTGGTCATTGTCTCATTGCTCGCCATTTATGTGTTTGGTCATCCTTTGTTGAACTTCATCTTTAGTGTTGTATGTGTAATTCATCTCTACCATAAAGCATTGTTGTTACGTCAAGTCCATGGTGTGATTTATTCATTCCGATGCTTTGAAACGAAACGGACTCCACGGCAGCGAATAAAAAAAATCTCACTGGAGGCAAAACTCCAAAGTGTGATGTGTCTCACACATCACACATCTCTCTCTCTCTCTCTCTCTCTCTCTCTCTCTCTCTCTCTCTCTCTCTCTCTCCAAAGGGTACAGCAAATCGTAGTGAAAGAGAAGAGAGAGGCACTAATAAACCGCATGTACAGTCTCTCTCTCACACACACACACACCATATAACAATAAACAGTCATTTACATGATCAAGTTCAACTATGGCCAATACCATGGCAGGGATTTGTAGTCTTTTGATACTGTCGGTTGTAGTGCTGTTGAGAATTGCTCTTATAACTGTGGTAGCACTGACTTTTGTGACTAATTGTGTAATATCTGACCTTAGCTTGGTGTCGATTGAAGGCAGTCTCTTCACCTCTCTCTCTCTCTGTCTCTCTCTCTCTGTCTCTCTCTCTCTGTCTCTCTCTCTCTGTCTCTCTCTCTCTGTCTCTCTCTCTCTGTCTCTCTCTCTCTCTCTGAGGGGCAGGAACCGACCTTGTTTAGACAGGAGGCTGAACGCAGAGGCAGGAAAGGCCCTTATTTGGGTCTCTCACTTCACACCAGAAGTAGTGGCATAAGCGCTGCTCTCTCCCATCAGTTTCCATAGCAACAGTATTTTGTTTGCCTCGGTGACAGGGAGGGATGCTGAGGCGAGAGAGAGAACAAAGATGAAAACAGGGAGAGAGACGGAGCGCAGGACAATAAATAAATAAGGGAAACATTTGAGTTGACCGCCACAACAAGGGCATTTTTCAACAAAAGGACGGATATTTTTAATCAACCGATCTGTAAAGAGGCGGGTTTGGAGTGGGTGAACTTGACCTATCAAAACCAGCTTACATAAAACAACAGAAGTGTTCCGTTATAGTAAAACCTACTCCTGTTTCCAGAGCATGACTGTATATAGCCATGAAACAATTACATTGTTTTTTTAGTATAGGATTATAAGTACAATGGCTAGCTTATTGCTATAGCATTCAACACTTTATGGTAGCTCTATCTAGAGTATTTGGAGTGTTACGGTATTTGCTCTAGGAAACTCAGCCCTCTGTTGAGAGTTCTCCAGGTCTGACTGGAGTCTGTTGCCCCCAAGGACCCTCGCGCCACAGGCAGAGTGAGGGATGGGAGAGAGGAGGAGAGGTAGAAAAAAGGAGAGGGGAAGTGGAGGAGGAGAGATTCTCATTTGCAGCCCCTACCAGACCCCCTTACCTCTCTTTCCCTGGGTTCTCACGCTGCCATGGCAACGGGAGTGAGGGTTAGGTGCCTGTGGTTTAGTAATGAGGTCGTCTTCGGAACGAGGGGTGCATCCCAACTATCTCGGGTGCCTCGCTCGGTTTGTGTCCTCTTCTCTTTTCCCCCTCCTCTCCTCTTCTCCTCACCTCTCCCCTCCTCGCTCTGTCCCTCTCCTCTCCCCCTCCTCTTCCCCTCCTCTCCCCTCCTACCCTCTCCTATATCATCTTTCCCCTCCTACCCTCTCCTATATCATCTTTCCCCTACTCTCCCCTCCTACCCTCTCCTATATCATCTTTCCCCTCCTACCCTCTCCTATATCATCTTTCCCCTCCTACCCTCTGGTATATCATCTTTCCCCTACTCTCCCCTCCTACCCTCTCCTATATCATCTTTCCCCTCCTACCCTCTCCTATATCATCTTTCCCCTCCTCTCCCCTCCTACCCTCTCCTATATCATCTTTCCCCTCTCCCCCCTCTCCCCTCTTCTCTCCTATATCATCTTTCCCCTCTCCCCCTCTCGCCTCTTCTCTCCTATGCCCTCTCCTGTCCTGTGGTGGGCCCTCCTCCCCTCCCTTGCTGTCAGTCAGCACGCTGCCTGCCAAGGCCTCTCTTCATATTAGTTCAGTCGCTGAAAATTGGAAATGAGACGAGGGAGCCAAGACTCCATTTTAGATTCTCCTCCTCACCCGAGCACGTTCAGCAGCGGGGTAGATGTGAGGAGGGACTGGGAGAGAGAGGGGGAGGGAGGGATAGCAGACCAGGATCCAGGTGTGTGTGTGTGTGTGTTTTGAGGTGAGGACAGCCCCGACACACACACACACAGTGCCCCCTGACAGGAAGATTAGGGGCTTGGAGATGAAACCAGAAAGAGCACCTTGAAAACCATGGAGCCCCACTCCGCTGTTAGGATGATGAGATTCAACGATTTCTTGCCTCCCCCCTTCCCCCATCCTCCCCCCCCCCCCCCCCCCCCCCTCTCTCCAGGATTCCTCCGTCTCGCTGGCCTCCACTAAAGGCTCGGTAGAAGAGGAGGATGGACCTGGGAACGATGGTGAGAAAATGGAGGAGAGCCCCTCCGTCCTTCCATTTCAACCTCTTTCCCTCGCTCCCCATGCAACAGTGCATACTCACCCCCCCGCCCCTCTTTCTCTTTCCTTTCTTCCTTCCTTCCCCTCCCTCCCTCCTTCTCCACATCCCCCTTACCCCTCCCCTCCCCCCCCCCCCCCTCAGCGGGCGAGCCCGCGGACGAGGCTCCGGTCGTGCCGGCCTACATCTCGGAGCGCTACAAGGTCGGCCGCATGCTCGGGGACGGCAACTTCGCCGTGGTGCACGAGTGTTCCGAGCACTCGACGGGCCGCCAGTACGCCCTCAAGATCATCAACAAGGGGAAGTGCCGAGGCAAGGTGAGAGACCGTCGGGAGGGGGGGGGGGGGAGACTCGCTGTCGACCTCCACGCTTGACCTCCGACCCTTTGAAGGTGTGAGTGTTGACGTTCCGTTCCTGCCAGGAGCACATGATCCAGAACGAGGTGGCCATCTTGCGGCGGGTGAAGCACCCAAACATCGTCCTGCTCATAGAGGAGATGGACACCTACAATCAGCTGTACCTGGTCATGGAGCTAGTCAAGGTACGGGAGTGTGTGTGTGTGTGCATACGTGTGTGTGTGTGTGTGTGTGTAACTGTGATTGAAACAGCAACGTTTTTATTCTTCAAGAACCGGGAACGTGATCCATCTGCCAGGGTTAGGGTTCAGTGTTCCACTCTGAGATGTAGACAACATTGACAGTATGGAAGGAGAAGAGGAACAAGAGGGAAGAGAGAGAGAGAGAGTGGAGAGAGACAGAGAGATAGAGGGACAAATAGAACAAATAGAAATAGCCCCCTCTCTCTATTTGTCCCTCTAGGGGAGATATTAAGATTGAGAGAAAAAAAGACAGACAGAACCAAAGAGACAATAAGAAGGTGAGAAAGAGAGAGAGAGGGGAGAAAGGGAGAGAGGGGAGAGAGAGAGGAGAGGTGGATGCAGCACTGGTGGAGTGGCCTTGGTGTCTGACAGCTTTTTCGTTTTAATGACTGTCTCTGTGTGCCTTTCTGACTGTCTGAGTCTGTGCGGAGAGAGACGCACTATTTTAAGACTCTGCTCCACTTAGTCCAGGGAGGCAATGTATGTTGGCGTGTGTGATTATGCATGAGTGTGTGTGTGTGTGTCTGGGGAAAGAGTTCATCTCCTATCAGGGTGAGAAACGAGGACGCAGCATAGATAACCTCGCCTCAACCTCTCTCTCTCTCCACTCTCTCTACTTTTTCTCTCTCTCTCCACTCTCTCTCTACTTTTTCTTTTCGACCTCTCTTTCCACTCTCTCTGTCTACACCGGGCCTGTCAGAAGTTGCGTGGTTCTAGTCGGTACGAACCTAACGGTGTTCCTTGTGTGCGTCCTCAGGGTGGGGACCTGTTCGACGCCATCACGTCCACCAACAGGTACACGGAGAGGGACGCCAGCGGGATGCTCTACAACCTGACCAACGCCATCAAGTACCTCCACAGCCTCAACATCGTCCACAGAGACATCAAACCCGAGAACCTGCTGGTGAGGATGTGCGCGTGCGTGCGTGTGTGTTTACAGATCACGTGAAGTCATCCCATAGCCCTGCCTCGCGTCTTACTTTCATTCCTTCTCTCTCTCTCTCTCTCTCTCTCTCTCTCTCTCTCTCTCTCTCTCTCTCTCTCTCTCTCTCTCTCTCTCTCGCGCTCTCTCCTCTTGAGTGACTGATGCCGTGACGTCACTCACGCAGAGGAGGAGAGAGGGGTGACTCACCCGTCTGCGTCCTGCGTCCCCCCACCCACCCCCGGTCCCTCTCACTCCGTCCCGCTTGTTCCGTCGCTCCCTCCCTCGTCCTTCTGTCACCCTCCTCTCCTCCTACTCCATCCCTGCATGCCTCCCTGCCCCTCGACGCTCCCTGCTCACCCGTGGCCTCGCGCGCACTCTCGGCGGAGTGGCCGTGCGTCATTTCACGGGTCCATAAATCGCAATCTGCGCAGCGCCCGGCGGGGGAGATGGGGAGCGGGGGGGGGGGGGGGGGGGGGATGGGGAGCAGGGGGGTAGCTTGAGCGTACATCTGTGAGAAGATTGTCAGGCGACGGGAAGCTATCCATCTGAACTTCCTGTCTGGACCAGACTGTAGTGCTGCGGTCCAACCAGTCCTCTCTGCTCTGTTTATGGCAGTGTTAATGCCAGGGGTTATGGAACAGTATCCACACAGTCCAGACCTGCACATACTTCTATCCTACCGTGTCTGTTCACTGATCCATGGGTGCTAGGGGGAATTGTGAGAGACGGGTAGCATTTGTTTGCCAGGGAATTCTACTCTCATTAGCTGTGTGTGTGTGTTATATAATAAAGAAGTGAGTGAGTGTGTGTGTGTGTTTATGTCTGTGTTACGTAACAGAGATATGTAGCAGAACTAGGTGTGTGTGTGACCTACTGTGCTCTGTGTGGTGTCCAGGTGTGTGTGTGTGTGTGTGACCTCCTGTGCCCTGTGTGATGTCCAGGTGTACGAGCAGTGTGTGTGTGTGTGTGTGTGTGTGTGTGTGTGTGTGTGACCTCCTGTGCTCTGTGTGATGTCCAGGTGTGTGTGTGTGTGTGTGTGTGTGTGTGTGTGGGTGTGGGTGTGTGACCTTCTGTGCTCTGTGTCATGTCCAGGTGTACGAGCATGCAGACGGCAGTAAGAGCCTGAAGTTGGGAGACTTTGGTCTGGCCACACTGCTGGACGGCCCCCTCTACACTGTCTGTGGGACCCCAACGTACGTCGCCCCCGAAATCATCGCCGAGACAGGGTAAGTGTGTGTCTGTTTGCTGTGGGTGTCTGTGTATGTTTCCTGTGGGTGTGTATGTTTGCTGTGTGTGTTGGCACGCTTTCCTCACACAAACACACACACGAGCGCTCGCTCATTGCCGTTGGTTGTGTTGTTTGTGTAGGTATGGCCTTAAGGTGGATATCTGGGCAGCTGGAGTCATCACCTACATCCTGCTGTGTGGTTTCCCTCCCTTCCGCGGGTGAGTAGCCCGGCCACTCTCAGCTCGACTGAACCACTCAACAAAGCTCAAAGAGTCAAACCCTGAATATATTCCGAATATCAAACCTGGTTTGTTTATGAGATGTGGCATTACCAGCTAGAGTTGTGGTGTCATGCTGCCCTGTGTGGTCATGAAGGGAAGTGTTACTGTAGCACAAAGGTACCGATTTCAGGCAACAATTATTATGGAACAATGTAGCTGCATAGCAACAGTTTATCTTCACAGAAAAAATCATTTATAGAATATCAATGACCTACATGGACAAACCCCACTAACTGACAAATTATGAAGTCTTAAGAGCTAAGAAGTGGTTTTAGTCACAGTAATGCCTATCTGATTCATTTCTAAGCAATACATTTCTAATAGATTCATGTCTTCATGTCTGATTCATGTCTAAATGATTCGGGAGTGACTGATTCCATTGGGACTTCTATGTGTGAAGTCGATGTGACTGATGAGTCACGTGCGACAGACTCACGTTCTGCGTGTGTCCCTGCAGAAGCAGTGACGACCAGGAGGTTCTGTTTGACCAGATCCTGATGGGACAGCTGGAGTTCCCCCTCCCGTACTGGGACAACGTCTCAGAGACAGCCAAGGTGAGAGTCTGGAAGGGAGGGAGGAAAGGGGGCATGGAGATGGAGGGTGGAAAGGAGGATGACACCCTGGGAGTCAGGTGGCTGAGCGGTGAGGGAATCGGGCTAGTAATCCGAAGGTTGCCAGTTCGATTCCCGGTCATGCCAACTGACGTTGTGTCCTTGGGCAAGGCACTTCACCCTACTTGCCTCAGGGGAATGTCCCTGTACTTACTGTAAGTCGCTCTGGATAAGAGCGTCTGCTAAATGACTAAAAATGTAAAATGTTAATTTAACTCTCTCTATTCAAAGTTTGGAAGCGGACATTCACGTTTCCCCCTGTGTGTGTAGGAGCTGATCCGGTCCATGCTCGAGGTAGAGGTAGACCAGAGATACACTTCCCTGCAGGTGCTGGAGCACCCCTGGGTCAATGTAAGCTGCAGACCCCGCCTCCGTGACATCCGACCAATCAACTGTCAACGTCTCACAGGAAATGAAGTTTGACCCTCTTCCTGTTTCTGCTCTCTTTTTCTCTCCTCCACCTCTTTCCCCTTCTCTCCCTTGTAACCCTAACCCCCTCTCCTCCTCCCTTCTCCGCCTCTCCTCCACCTCTCTCTGCTGCCTGTTCAGGATGATGGTCTGTCGGAGAATGACCACCAGCTCTCGGTAGCGGGGAAGATCAAGAAGCACTTTAACACCGGCCCCAAGACCAGCGACACAGACGCCGGGGTGTCGGTCATCTCGGTAAGCCCCGCCCTCTCTAACTCCATCACAACACAACTCTCCTGACCTCGACTCGACTCCATCTGTTGTTTGGATGCCAGATTGGGAATGATGTGCTGGTTGACAGTTGGTAGTGGGATTCACTGGGTTTTAGGTGAACCGAATGCACTGGTCTACCAGACTGGTTGAGATCAGTCTGGACTGGTTTCAGAGTGATTACGAAATTATTAAACTGGCTGGAGTGTGCTCATTTTAAGGTTGAGTGCACTAGTTGTAAGACGGAGTGAATAATTTTTTTTATAGGCTTTTAAGTTTAAGATGTTCAAGTATTAGGATGGTCTGGACGAGTTTTAAGGTGGGCCGAACAAGTTTTAAGGTGGACTGAACACATTTTAAGGAGAAATGTGCTGGTTTTTCCCTGCTCAGCTGGACCACAGCTTTTCCATGCAACGCTCTGGGTCGTTGGATTTCTACCAGCACCCAACCATGTACTGGATCAGGTACGCCCGTTTCAGCCAATCCGAGGCGGCATTGCTGGTTTTACGCCCGCCCCCCTGTCTGTGCCCCAGCGTGCTCATTGGCTGCTTGCGTGTTCCGTCAGTAATCTTAACCCCTCATAGGCTCAGCCATCAGTCCTGCACGGGCCCTGCATAACCCCATCTGCTATGCTGTCCCTGTCTGGCTTTGTGTGTGTCTGTGCATCGTTGTGATGTCCTCGCACACGTGATGTGTGTGCCACACGTGGGCTGTGTGTCGGGGGTGAGAGTGTGTGGAGGGGATGTGTAAGTGTGTGTGTGTGTGAGTTAGGGCGTCCAGTGTGTGGCTTGCTCTCCTCCCAGTGTGTGGCCTTGAGTCGGGTGGTCAGGTGGTCCCGTCCCCTGCCGACCCACGGATGAATACCTCTGTGTTTGTCTGCTGCCCTCCTGCTTGTGATGTGTGACGACACGCCCGCTTCCAAACCTGCTCGGAGTCAGTATCTGATTGGTTGTCTCTTGTCTCTGCCCCCAGACCACCGCTCTTGATAAGGAGGGGCAGGTTCTCCGACGAGGACGCCACCAGGATGTGAGGTCACAGCAGTTGCCGATGACGACAACAACGACAAAGATGGAACCACCCAGTTGCCTCCCCGGCCTGCTCTTGGCCCCCTCCTGTCGAAGCCCTCCCCCAGGGCCCGGCCCCGACCCCGACCCCTCCCCCAGCCCCAGCCCTGACCCCTCCCCCAGCCCCAGCCTCCCCTCGGAATCGGACGACGTCTCCCTCAGCTCGGCCAGCACCGTCTGCACTCCCACCTCTCCCTTCTAGAACAGGGGGAGGAGGGAGAAGAGGAGGGAGAGAAGGAGGGAAAGGAGGGAGAGAAGGAGGGAGAGGAGGAGCAGGAAGAGGGGGAGAAAGGAGGGAGAGGAGGAGGGAGAGAAGGAGGGAAAGGAGGGAGAGAAGGAGGGAGAGGAGGAGCAGGAAGAGGGGGAGAAAGGAGGGAGAGGAGGAGGGAGAGAAGGAGGGAGGGGAGGAGGAGGAGCAGGAAGAGGGGGAGAAAGGAGGGAGAGGAGGAGGGAGAGAAGGAGGGAGGGGAGGAGGAGGAGCAGGAAGAGGGGGAGAAAGGAGGGTTGCCTAATATTTTTCTCATTCTCCACAGATTGAGGGGTTGGGGGGGGGGGGGGGTGGCAGTTGGTTGGGACAGGGAGGATGAAACAGTCAGGGAGGGGTGGAGGGGTGGTGAAAGGAGGCGATGGGTGGTCCAGACTGAGGATGAAGAGAGAGGGGGGGGGAAGTGTGAGGAAGAGAAAATGACTTTTTCTACTATTCTCTCGTCTTCGCATCCGTTAAAGAGCTCCAGGAGCGAGAGATGGTGACACAGTTCACCTTCTGGTGATGATCAGAGCTCAACCGATGAAACATCTGGCAATACATGGACAAACAGGAACTGTTGCTATATCATGTTCTAGTAAACCTTTTTTATTTATTTTTTTTTACCACGGAAACACGTTTTTAGATCGATCGTATTGAACGTAATAGAAGGTGCGTAGATGTAGATTTGAGAATACTTTTGTCAAAGTGGTATAGCCTTCCTTGACGACATGTCCGATCACATGGAGCGAATAAGGGTTTTAAGAGTTTAACGGAAGCTGGAGCCGTTTCTCCGAAAAACAAGTGTTTACAGTGTGTTTGTTTTTAATCTGCTTATACTCCAGAATTCCTCTTAACTATCATTCTCACCACGAAATGGATGCCTTTCTGTAATCAGACCTGGGTCAAATGCTATCGGTGTTCCTTTCGAACCTGGGTTGCACACGATTAAACTCCAGCAGACTGGAACCAATGGACCACACCTTTAGGCACCAACCGGGAGGCAAACCAAACACACCTTCCGAATACTTTCAAAATCGTTCAAATTGATGGCAGTTGACCCAGGTCTGCCTGTCACGTCTGAATACAGCACACCCGTTTACATGAACATGAGAGGACTGATTAGACGGTTGCTAACGAAGCCTGGCAACCGCCAGTCAGAGAGGGATGGGCATCAGAGGACTTCTTCTGTGTGTCCACATAGGTCTTGGATCAAACCAGCGGTAGCACTATCCATGCCTAGCACACTGGAGACAAGAAACAGCACAGCAGTTACGAAATACAATTCACACAGGTCATTTTACACATAAAAAAAACAATAAAGTCTTCTCTATAGAATTGATGTTTATCTGTAACCCTGATCCATTGGAGCCAGAGAGTAGCTTGCTCTTACCACAATTGATGGTGATGGGTTCATGTTTGTATGCTATGTACATAGTATAATTTTATTTATTTTGATAGTCCACAATATATTTATTTATCAGTAGAGAGGAGCAGTGAAAAGGTGGACCACAGTGTAAGTGAATACCTAACAAACAGTCGTCATGTAATAAATAACCATTGCAATGAACTTCCAGCCACAACTCTGGGATTGATGTCACCTTCTCAGCGCCCGTGTCCAATGGAGGGAGCTTAATGAGAGAACACGACCATATATGGTGTTGAAAGACAAGGCCAAAGAGCCTCAGTCCGACAGGATATGAGGTCGAGGGTGTTTGAGTCTGGTGCAGATGATTTCCCAGCAACTATCAGTTCTCTTCACGCTACTGTGTGTACAAGAGACTGTGTCATCTTCACCAATCGATGTGCCCACAGTGATGTCTACGCAGATCTGTCCCATCCATCATTTCCCCCTCCTGCTTGGGCATTGCTGATATCCTATGGGATTATGGGTATTGTAGTTTGGTACCCGCCACTTGAATATACAGTAATAAATGTGGTTCATCAATGCTCTCACCCTTGCACCAATGTATTAGCATATGTTGCATACAATACCTATACCTCTGTTCCAATATTGTTTATTAAAATAAATACTCTTAACAAATTGTTTGTGTATGTTTATTGTCAATAACATGAGTAATCGAATCCAAATACAAACTAACAATATCACATACATCTTTCCATCATGATTTGTGTTTGTAAATTACATATTTTATACCTTTGTGGCCGTATTTGTTATTACATCTCACAGTGACTTTCACTGATGTTGGGATTTGGGATTCACAGTTGCAAATACTACCGTATTTTCCGTTCTTGACATCTGTGGTAATATACCACCCAGAGACAGTTCCATTAGTGACCGCTAGACGGCGGGTTTCTCTTTATCTTGAGACTCCACCCTTCTATAACTGGTTGTTGTTGAAGCCAAGGAAGGGGGAGAAGCTAATATCAAGTGGATCCACATGGTGTGGTTTATTTGTACCTTGCTACATGATGTAATTCATATATACCTTTGCCTATAAACATAGAGGGATTTGTGGATTGGTTTGTACGGAAAAAAACTAAATTTATTTCCGGTATTTGGTGCTACTAGCGATCTAGTTCACGGCTGTCACACCGTGGAGCTAGCTTTGCTAACGTTAGCTAAACTTAGATTCAGATTTCGCCTACTGGTTATTGCTAGCTAGCTAACGACATCGTCTGTCATGAGCGAAGATGACACCTCATCAGCGAATAATAACAAAGACTCGAGCATTTCGCTTTTGCTCACCAAGGATGGACAGACATACTATGTGGACAAGAGCGGCGTGGTCGATAGTAGAAATGTAGTCACGCCGCAGGAATCCGAAAACAACATGTACTCGTACGACATGGATGACCCTGACGAGGAGAGCGACGTGCTGGATACATCTGATCCGAGGGATAGCGCTCCAAGTCCCGATGACCCGAACGACGAAGAGGCTTTCGGCGAGAATGAGAACGTCTCCAAATCCTGCACGTATGAGGGTTGTCCAGAGACCACAAACCAGGTCGCGAAGCAGAGGAAACCATGGATGTGTAAAAAGCACCGCAACAAGATGTACAAAGACAAGTACAAGAAGAAGAAGAGTGACCAGGCGATGTCTAGTGGAAAACTTGAAGTAGGCACCATTGATTGTTTTGTTACATATTAATGCAGCCCGCCCCAAATACCAACACACATCAACAAATAGGCATGTGAGTTAATACATGTATTCTGCAGGTACCGGTAATGTGTACATTACAGTTTTTTTTTCTTCTTCTTACATGTGTACCAGGACAGCTCTGAGGAAAGGCCTGTTTCTGTCAACAAGCAACGTTTAGGGAGTGTTGGGGACCGGCCAACCAGACCCTCGCTCATAGAACAGGTGCTCAACCAGAAGAGACTGGTGAGTCAGACTTTCTTGAACCGGACTGAGGCAAACAAATAAGCAGTCTATATCAGTGGTTTTCAACCCTGGTCCTCAAGTACCCCCTGTCCTGCATGTTTTAGATGTTGCCCTGCTCCAACACACCTGATTCAAATGAATGGGTTGTTATCTAGTTATGCCGAAGCCTGCTAACGACCATTCATTTGAATCAGGTGTGTTGGAACGGAAATATCTAAAACATGCAGGACAGGGGGTACTTGAGGACCAGGGTTGAGAACCACTGGTCTATATAACACTTGCTCATGTTGCATTGGGGAAGCATGGCTAATCCTACCCTCTCTCTCTGTCTTTCCAGTCTCTCCTGAGAAGTCCTGAGGTCATCAGCTTCCTGCAACAGCAGCAACGACTTCTGACCCAGCAGACCCACAGCCAATCACAGCAGGAGTTCCAGGGCTGCTAGGGGCAACGGGGACATGAAAACAGTCGGCTAGGCTACTTCTCCTTGTTGGGGATGGTGAGCAAAGCACCGTCAGATCATGCATACTTGACTCTTCCAACACCAGCACCATTGGGGAGGTGGTCTATTGTGCGTCAGTTATGGCGTTGATAACGTTTTCATCCTTGACGAGGAAATACGTCACAAAGTGATTTTAGAAATGTGCTACAAAGGGATACTGTTGCGCCGTCAACTGTTTCATACTGTCTAGTCCATTAGAAATGCAGCTGAAGTGTTTTATGTAGTTAGAGCTAAAATGTGACGTAAAATTATGATTTTTTTTAACTTATTTAAAATGGCGTTGTGTAACAAGATCTTTCTGTAAGTAAGCTCTGTAATGTGTGTTATGACGTTTCTCTATGGCTAAGTTATCAAGTCAATGCGTGGCATGTCTACACTTTTAGTTTGATGTTATTTTTATGATCAAACATTTGTTTGTTTTTGTGTTACAATCATCAAATCAAATTTATTTGTATAGCCCTTTTTACACGCAAGCATGTCACAGAGGGCTTCACATATGCCCATAGAACTGCCCCTCAACCAACCTAAACCCTCAAGGAAGACAAGGAAAAACTCCCAAAAAACTCAACAGGAGAAAAAAATGGAAGAAACCTTGGGAGGAGCAATTCAGAGAGGGATCCCCTCCTCCAGAGACGGTTGGTGAGAGAGAGGAGCAGAACACAGGCTAAACATAGTCATACAGTGTTGATGTGTTTTTAAAACACATCCATTGTTCAACTTTATAGATGTAGGACAGGACCGGGAGACTCGCGACCAGGTCCAGCGTTGGCTGACCAACAATCATGCTTCCGTGGGCCATGGCGAGAAAACCTTAAGGCTAGTGGTCTGTCTGAGTTTGGCTACTGTGTGTGTATATCCCTGTGAGCACCGAGTGATAAAAAGATACTGGACATGTCAGTGCTGCATCTAGCAGTACCAAGAATGCCCATAAAAAGATTGATCTCTTGTGACACCAATTAGACCAGACTGTTTCTTTGAAAAAACTTTATTGGAACAGGTAAACGACAGCCAGTACGTGACACACTCAGGAAGTCAGGTACATATACTGTATCAACGCATACATACTTCATAGCCTATTTAAACATGTGCATACTATTTGTACCTACATGTAAATCTCAATTTATGGCTGTAAGTGCAGAAGAAAAAGATTGTAGCCTTACTGAAAGTAACTGAAATGCTTCCTACTGAAAATATGGCTGCTAAGTAGTTTAATGAAATATTGGAACTCTTCTTTTTGTATCGCTAAAAGATGACATAAAGTTGACATTTCTTGCATGTTATTCTTTTATTTATAGAAAAAAGACAGTATTTATGATTACACATGCCACCCCATGGTGACAGAACTGCACAGAGTAACGCTTGTAAAAGGCTGTGAACAACTTGTGTGTGTGTGTGTTAGGAGACAGAGGAAATGGGGTTGTGAGGTGAGCCCATTTGAGTGAGCACCTTGTCCAGCCACTGTAGTGGTCCATGCAGATGCACCTCTATCCAGCAGGGGGTGCTAGTGACATCCTGGCGGTGGTACTCTGCACCCCAGCCCTGGTCAGAGGAAGCAAGGAAGTCGGACAAGAACTTTTTTGACACTTGGGACCAATGATTAATACATGTATTACAAAGCCAAAATGTTTTACAGAACATAATTAGAAAACACGTTGAGTTTTCGTTTATACCCATGCCTATGAAGTTGTGTGTGTTTGGTGGCAAACGTATGTTTCCGTGCGCAATGTGTGTGCTTGCTTTGCGTAATAAGAGACGACCTGTGTGTGTGTGTGTGTGTGTGTGTGTGTGTGCATGCTAGGGGACTGTCTCTAACACACACATATCTGCATGCAGAAGTCAAAAGGTCAAAGTAGCAGCATATTCAGTTCCAGCAGGGACTCTGCATGGAGATTTTATTAGGAACCTATAGACATAACTCCCTAGCTGCTGTTAGACAGCCTTAATTTAGCAGTGGATGGTTGAAAAAGCAAACAATGGCATGGAATGATTGGCATTCAGCACAACTATAGTGCCGTACTTCCTATCCCATGTACTAACCTATTGTAGATTGCTTCAACTTTAGTGGATATTTCAGTTTGGAACATTGTCTTTAAGGAGTTTTATTTCCATCGTTGACATGTTATCAAAGCTGGGCCCTGTCCAGTGCGGTTAGTACTGTGGCGACTTTGACAAAACTCACAGCCCCTGACCTCTAACCTCCGACCGCTCTGCCCCTCGCCGATGACCTCAACGAATCCCCTGACCCCCGTGACCTCTGCGGCGGTTACCTTGACGAAGCTCATGCGGATGGTGCACATCTTGGTGAGCTCGTAGACGACCTCGAAGCCGTGGTTGACGGACTGGGACAGCAGCTGGGCGAACAGCTGGTTGTTGAAGATCTTCAGGCTGCAGCCGCTGGGGATCTTGCACACGGTGGTGGCGTGGAAGCCGTGCTGGTGGTTGCAGTTGCGGCTCTGGACGAAGATGCTGCTGTCGCTCAGGCATTCGGCGTACACCTCCCCACCCACGTAGTACAGGTGCACTCCTGGGGGGGAGGGGGGGAGAGATGGAGGAGGAAAACGAGAGGGAGAGAGGGGGAAAACGAGAGAGATGGAGGATGAAAAGGGGAGGGAGAGAGAGAGATGGAGGATGAAAAGGGGAGAGAGAGAGGATGGAGGATGAAAAGGGGAGAGAGAGAGAGATGGAGGATGAAAAGGGGAGAGAGAGAGAGAGATGGAGGATGAAAAGGGGAGAGAGAGAGGATGGAGGATGAAAAAGGGAGAGAGAGAGAGAGAGGATGGAGGATGAAAAAGGGAGAGAGAGAGATGGAAGATGAAAAGGGGAGAGAGAGATGGAGGATGAAAAGGGGAGAGAGAGAGATGGAGGATGAAAAAGGGAGGTGGAGAGAGAGAGGTTAAAATACTTGCCATTTGTGTTCAGAGAAGGTGGTGACCTTTTGAAGGTTTGGCACATAGGCATGCTAATGATACGTTCTAAACAAATAGCCTCTGGATAGTCTCTGCCCTTGATCCCGTGTGTGTGTGTGTGTAGAGGGAGGCATTGTTGGCTTGTCTCCTGCTGACCATCCCCTCTGAAGCTCCCACAACTCTCTCACACAAACAAACACACACAAACACAACTCTCTCACACAAACAAACACACACAAACACCCCACAACAGCTCGATTCATGTTTACCCATGGCCTCATTTTATCTCTCCCCAACTCTAGTGACAGCTACTCTGACACTATGTGAAGAGCCAACATAAGTCGAAGCCATTAACTTGTCATATGGATCTCTTTAGCTTGCTCACACACAAGCTCAGTCTGACAGAGCTACGCAGACATGATGGATAGACTGGCGCCAGCCATAGCTACACTGATGAATGACTCAACAAGAAGGTCTTTTCCTTATTGAAAAAACACAGGCTTAATACATCGAGTGGAGGGGTTGTTTTACACAAAGCTGACACTGTTTTATTTCAGTCCAGTATGAGGTATTGGCTCCCACTACTGCAACAGTCCTAGTAACAGGACCTAGGCCAAGTATGAATACAAAATCTGGGCTAAGACCTGGGTGTCCTTGATTTGGGCCACCAGCAACAATGAAACCAGTGGATCGGTCACACCACTGGTAAGGCAGAGCCAAATCAAACGCACCTCGAATCGATCCTACTCTGACTGTCCTTGAAGCCTGAAGCCTCAAACCACTGAGACTTTAAAAAAAGGACAAAAAAAAATCTTTTTAGTAGATCTTGTGAGTTTTAATGATCTAATTGTATTTTATATTGATGTTCTACCTTGTTTTATAATCTTAACTGTAGCACTTTGAGATTTGTTTTCAAATTCAAAAGTGCGTTAGAAATCAAATGTATTGTTATGATGACGAACCCGTACCTTTGCCGATGTGTCTGCGCGTGTGCTCGATGGTCGAGTTCCGGTTGACGTTGGACAGCAGGCCCAGGCAGAAGCGGTTCTTGTTGTTGGACGGGTCGGTGAAGCCGTCGACCAGGACGCTCCGGGAGGAGGCGTGGAAGGTCTCCCCGACCCGGTTGTTGAGCTCGTAGTACGCTACCGAACACCAGTACTCTGGCTCCTCGTAGCACACCGGCCGCAGGTCTGAACAGCAGGAACCAGGGACAGGTGATTCAGGAACCAATTAACTCATTCACATTTACATTACATTTAGTCATTTAGCAGACGCTCTTATCCAGAGCGACTTACAGTAAGTACAGGGACATTCCCCCGAGGCAAGTAGGGTGAAGTGCCTTGCCCAAGGACACAACATCAGTTGGCATGACCGGGAATCGAACTGGCAACCTTCGGATTACTAGCCCGATTCCCTAACCGCTCAGCCAACTGACTCCCCCTGAGCTCCCTCACGGGAGTTCTTGTGGGTTAAGTCTACGATTTATGTGTGCCGGTGCATCTTTGCGTGCACATGTTTTTGTGTGCGCGTGTGTTACCTCTGTGAGGGGCGGAGAAGGTGAGTTTGTTGGTGTTTGCTGTGTCTCCAGGCTTCAAGTCCTCCTGGGGCCCAGTTTCCATCATGCTGTAGGGGGGTGGTGGTGTCTCTGTTTGGGGTGGGTGGAGGAGGGGTGGGGGGGGGGGGTGGAATTCACAAGCCAAACGTCCTTTTAAGCATAAGAAAGCTCACAGCTAATATTTCTGCAGTCAAATTGGATCGGGCATTTTTGCAGCGTGACCATGCGATCCCCCCCCCCCCCACCTGTGATGTGATAGGGGCTGCTCCCAGGCTCCGCTGCACTGCTGGGAGAGTTGGGGTAGCTGTGGGTGCCAGAGGACTGGGTGAGAGAGGAGGAGGAGGGGGAGGAGGAGGAGAAGGTGGAGCAGGGCAGGGCGGGGAAGGAGTCCGGGTAGGTGGCGTTCTGGGGCATCAGCGGTTCGTTGTGCAAGGAGGCGTTGCGGAACTTGGCCAGCAGGCTGTGCTGGGGGTTAAACTCGCTGTGGCGGGGGACCAACACCGGGGGCAGCACTGAGGGAGGAGAGGGAGGTGTAGGGAGAGGCGGGGAGAGAGAGGAAAGAGGGAAAGCAAAACGGAGAGAGCGAGAGAGAAAGACAGGGATAGTGTTGATCAATAAATACAACTCTGCAATATCAAATGACTCAATCTATGTACTCCTGAAAAATGTGTTCCTGTTTTTATCCAATAACCTTCAACAACAAGTAGAAGTCGCCCTCGACACACATACAAGGTTTCAAGGATTCAACCCCAAACTGCTACGACAATGTCTTATTCTCCCTAGCATATATATCATATCCATATCATAGATGTAGAATACATCTGTCCATCCAACCATCTACCCATCTATTAATTAATATACCCCCACACATTTACATTTAGTCATTTAGCAGACGCTCTTATCCAGAGCGACTTACAGGGACATTCCCCCCCGAGGCAAGTAGGGTGAAGTGCCTTGCCCAAGGACACAACGTCATTTGGCACGGCCGGGAATCGAACTGGCAACCTTCAGATTACTAGCCCAATTCCCTACCTGCTGAACCACCTGACTCCCCACACACACACACACACCCAAACTTATCCATACACCCACTCGCCCGTCTGCCCACCCTGCTCCAGCCCTACCTGGGGTCTCGACCCGTCTGTAGTGGTAGGGGTTGATGCAGATGTCCTTCTGTTTGGCCCCAAAGGGGAACTCGCAGCATTCCAGGGCCTTGAGCTCGTGGTGGGACTGCAGGTCGGGCCAGCGCCACACCCGGCAGTAGATCACATGGGGGAGGCCCTTCCTGTGGGACACCTGCAGCCGCCCGTCCAGGGAGCGGGGGATGGTCACGCACTTGCCTGGAGACAGCGGAGGGGAAATATGGGGGTCAGATGGCTGAGCGGTTAGGGAATCGGGCTACCAATCAGTAGGTTGCCGGTTCGATTCTCGGCTGTGAAAAATAATGTTGTGTCCTTGGGCAAGGCACTTCACCCTACTTGCCTCGGGGGGAATGTCCCTGTACTTACTGTAAGTCACTTTGGATAAGAGCGTCTGCTAAATGACGTAATGTAATGAAATAACACGTTGGCCACGGTCTGAAAGACCTGCTCTTAATTCAAACTGACGATGTTTCGATTGGTGTGGAATTTGTCATGGACGCCACGGCCCTGGGGCCCTTCAGGAAGGGGGCTTGGGTTCGAATCCTATGTCTGGCTTTTCTGATCTCCCCCAAAGAAGGCAGAATAATGCACACTTCACCATAAGGATGCATTGTCAGCGTGTTCATGGTCGGCGACGGCGACGACCATGTAGAGACAGAAATGACATGCCGTCATGTAAATAACATAAATAACATAAGGCCATTTAGTTTGTTTAATAAAAGAGCAAGCTATAAACCTGTTTTATAGGAAAGGTAACCTTAAATTAGACTTATTTTTATTTTGTGATCGGGCGCTATATATATATATATATATAAAAAAACAAACAAACTAAAAAAATTTATCTTTAAGAAAAGCCCACTTTAGAGATATATGTTCAACATCGTCATGTTCTATTGAAAGCTTTCATCCAAAATCTCCTTGGGGGGATATGAACCTCCAACCTCTTGACAGGGAGTCATGCACTCTAACCACAGAGCTAACCCTCCCAACCTGAATGATGGATGTGGACAGTCACACTTGCTCATAATCAATCCATCATTTGAGAAACACACCTGGCAATCGTTTGCATTGATTGGCAATAAGGTCACATGACCAATACCACCTGTTACCAATGACCAATGTTAGAGCTAGATCTGCTACCTGTTTCTATCCTGGTGATTGTTACATTAGATCTAATTGATCTCGATAGGTAGTATTGGCCATGTGTTCTTATTGCCAATCAATGCAAACGATTGCCAGGTGTGAGAGGGCGATTGTGAAAGGCAATGACTCACAGTTAGGTTTAGCTCAGGTGCATGATTGGTTGAAAGCAGCTGCTAAATTAATACGTTGTTAAACGAATCATAATCTCATGAAATTGCAGCACAATTGGTAGTTCAAATACATGTCCTCATGCAACATCCCCCAGATGGTTTCAAACCCAGCATTAGGCTGCTGGTACTCCCTGCTCGTGCCCCTTCATGTAGACTTATAATGCGTCTTAAAAAAAAGCCTACTTTAAAGACAGGATTGCCATGGCCTCTCAACCCATTTAGTCTGTTATCTTTGCTGACAAACCCCACTCCACTTTAAAGATGTATTTTCCTTTCATGTGACAGTGTGATGGAGAAGAAGGGCCATGGGAAGGTTAGTTACGTTGGTTCATTTGATTCACGTAATTCTTGTGAAGGAAAATGGAGCAAAACGGAAATGACATTTTCCATTCGTCCAACCCTTTTAGCTAAGTAGCTGGCAAAATGACTGTATCCTACCTTTAAACAAGAAGCCACTAATGTTTGTTATTCACGTTTTAATCTATGCAGTCTTCATCGATAATAAATCAAACTTAATTTTTTATAGATATACTAATGTCAGTTGTGGGTTTGTCTTTTAGTAACGATAAAACTTAAGTACACCCAAAGAAAATCTCTGTCTTTCTCCAGATATTTGAACATTATGGACGTTTTATATAAATGAAAACAACAAGTTTGGAGATGTGTAGCTAAACAAACTGCTCCAGCTGCAAGCACACTTCAAATTTCCCCAGAAATTGTACCCTCCCTCATAGTTATATTCATGATGATTTGTCGAACACTCACTTGGCTGTCCGGGTGAGCTGAGGGCTCTCTCCAACTCCTCCATCGCTCCCTTCTTCTTCTTCAGCTTCTTCACCAGAGAGTCGACGGCCTTCTCCGCCCACTTCTCTTCCTCGTCCCCCTGTTTCCATCCCAGCAGGCGCTTCACTGCCGGGCTGGTGAAGGAGAAGAGCGAAGTGATGGAGGTGGTGGTGGAGTGCATGTCGGCCGGCCGTCCGGCTGGCTCGCTATCTGGAGAGGCGGCCGAGGGTTGGACTGAGCGAACGAGGGTTCTGGTGGATGCAGAGAGCGGAAGCACAGACGCAGGACGTGATGGATGGAGGAGTTGGAAGAGACGAGGGAGGGAGGGAGAGTCGGAGATAGATAGCGCGGAACAGTCGTGTCGGTGGGGAAGCTGGCACGACGCCACCGCAGAAACACAATCTCAAATCCTCCCTCTGCGTGGGCACAGTGGGAAATCTGGCCGGGCCTCGGAATCCTCCTGCTGGTGATGTTTTTCCTCGCGCAGCCAGAATTCCGGGGGTCAGGTTTCAATCATTCTGGTGAAAGAGGTGAGAGACGGTATTAAGTGCTAATACTGGCAACAAAGCAGAGGGCTCCGGTACGATGATTCAGAGGTGGGAGAGAACAGAGGTCTTGGGATTGACTTTGTTTAGGGAGAGGGGGGAAGGATGGATGGATGGAGGAAGGATGGATGTGGGTGGGGGGGCTTATCCTGACCACTAAGCCCAATTTGAGTGCTTGGAGTGGATTTATATCTAACCACAGTCCAGTCTGTCATCCTCCGACACATGTTGCATCCAACCAAACACAATCATAAAGTACTGATACTGTCCAATATGAATCGCAACCATGCAATCTTTCCAGACATAAATCCCGGAGGAGAAGATATTTCACAACGAATTGGACAATGTTTCTTTCTGGGGACTCGTACTTCAAAGGGACCGGTCGGACTTGGCCTATATTGGGAAAGCGCTGCTTTCGTTCTGTTCATTGGAACTGTGTGTCGGTGTCAGTTCTATGCATGCTATTTCTACGATCATGCCACAGACCAGGTGCCATGCTGTCTGGCCAGCACATATCACATGCCTCTCAACACACAGACAGGCAGGCTATAGGCTCTCAATCTCGCCCCTTTCCCTTTCTATCCATCTCCCCCTTCTCTCTTTATCCCTCTGGCACTAATCCAACCACATTTTGCAGTAATTGGCTATTAAATGGTCCCTGGATAAGAAACCGTATGCCAGGTATAAAACGTGGTGGTTCCAGAGTTAAGAGACCTGGTTAAGGCAAATCTTATGGATGAGTTGAAATTCTTATGTCCAAATCTCTAGGGAGGGTTAAGATCTGACCCCATGCCCCTGCTTCTGTCAGACAAGGAAGGTGATCAAAGCGCAGTGGAAAAGGATATGTAATCTGGTTGTTTACCCTATTGTGGGCTTTTAAAAGGAACATCAAGCATCCGCCCTCGCCCCAAATATTATCACGGGCTAAGTCGCATGGTGTAGTCATCTTGGACAAAAATAAAAAAAATCGAACCGCTGAAACTGAATCAGAATGAAAGATGTTCTTGTGCTGATATAAAGAATGCGGGGAAACGGAGTGGCACGTGAGTCCCATCCTGCGCGCGCCGTACGCTGACCGTAAAGTAGGCTACTGAAACCCCTTTCATTCAAGATAAACTCCTAACAATGTATAAGCAACAACAACACAGAAAACTGCCAGTTAATATAAACCCATAGTTTAACAAGTAACCATATAAACAGAGTTACGATAAAGCCCTTACACAGTTGAGTTCAACTTTTATGGAAGCCCCTCGGTGCTCTAAACCCTCTGTGCTACTCGCCCTTGTTCCACAGCTTTTATGAAGCTGGCGTCACACAGTCTACTGGCTCAGATAGGCTTAATTACCTAATGCTTTATCATGAGGACACCCTCCCAAAAGTAAACACATCAGTTCCCCTTTTACTACACACCATTTTATACAAACATGCCGAGGTCTCTCCCTAACCTGGACACACCTACACAATTATTTACATGCATGATACAGCTGTGTCACTCGTTTCCGCATCTTTATTTTATAACAACACTGAAGGTGAGGGAAGCCAATGAACTTGCACGATTGCCCTAAACTAGTTTATAAACTCTAAATATACGGATAATTAATAATTACGGGGAATAGTATATAGTTTTCAAATAGAATAGCCTAAGGACTATTATATAAAAACACTATGGACAACAATTAGGATGTAACATAAAAGTTTCAAAAAAACAAACAATGAAACGTTTCGGTGCCTTGATTTTTTTGGACATAGCTACAGAGCATCATGCTCCCTTAATTGGCTTTCAGATCTTCTCAAATGTTTACGTCTTTCCCTGATAACAATTCAAATTCAACAAACATTCAGCAAAATAACAATGAAAATGCAACCGAACAGCCAATTTATGTATTAATTAATTCACTCACCCCTTGCTCTGATAAAAAAAAAAAGTTGACTCGGTGATGTGTGTGCCTTTCTGGAGCGATCTAAGTCAGCAAACTACAGGCTGCACTGCGGCTGAACTCTCCAGCTATGAGGTGTGGAGCGTGTTTGTGAGGGGCTTCGGAGCCTCTGCGATCCGAGAGAGCGCCACAACCTCGGCGTCAGCCTGGCTGGAGCCGCAGCGCCTGCGTGCAAAATCCCTCCGCCTTGTCCCTGGAACTTTCCCAGCATTTCAGAGATTGAGACAGACAGCGGTGATGTGTGTGTTTGTACGTGTGTGTGTGTGAGAGAGAGACTGTGTGTGTCACTGGTGAAATACGTTTATTAATAGGTAATTTCAATCCAGGTGAGACATAACAGTACAAGTAACAGAATAACATATCTTCTTCATATCTTCATGGTTCACATGGCTGTAGTTTACGTTACATTGTGCAGAGGTCTATTGTTCCATAAGGGACCATCTGATACAGGTCTGGGTGTGGCAGTCTGGGAGCCACTTACAGTCTGCAAACTTGATCAGTGTTGTCAACCTCAGGAAGTGTCTTCTTTCCTATCTGTAAGCGCGTGTAGGCACTCGTCTCTGACATGGATATATATGCTTACTAGTCTATTGAAACACTGGTTAACGTTGACAAAACACGCAGGCCTTGTATTTATAAAATGTTGATACAGAAGTCCTTGTAATTCCTTTTACAACTGAGTGCATAAATACGACGATATTCTATAGGCCTAAATTGCACCTGTGCTTTTTGCACTGCCTATCATATGTTTATGAGAAAAGCCGTGTTTCCCACTTTAATTCTTATCAACAAACACAGCATCAGTATTTTCATTGAAACTTTTCAGCGTGCCTTTCAGTGAAATATCCATCTTGAATGCATATGAATTGTACTAGAAACTTTATTCCTGAGATCTTTCTGAATGCGGATGAACACACACCGTATTGTGAGTGACGTGACTGGTCCAGTTAATGACGCAAGCCCGGCTGGCGACAGCGAGTCTAGAAGTTTGACATTTTCACAGTTTACAGCAACTGCTGTGGAACGCAACAATACTCCCAATATGAAGCACGTCCAATTCAAAAGGTCCGTGCAACCCATATTTTCATATCCAGGTTGATCATCCTACGAGCATTCTTTGGACGCGAAGCAGAGCACTTGTCCGTGTATGTCATTGCATAGGTATAGCCTCCAAGCGCGCTGTAAATGTGCGTGCGTAGACGTGCAAGGAAAGTAATGTATATTATCCCACGGCATGCCATAGTTGTGTATGTATGTGTAAGTGAGTGATACTGCAGAGACGAGATGAAACACGGCCTGACTGTCTGGTATCTCGCACAGGAGACAGGGAGACTAACAGGATGCGCCCCCGTGGCTCGCGGCGGCCCACAGACATCCGCATTATTAGCGCGAGCCTGCAGTCATGGGCCTAACCACAGACTCGTCTAAAACAAAACAGTAAATTACGGGGACACTACATTTATTCAAACCACAGAGGCTCTGTGTTCAGAAAGTCAACAATACCCGAGTCCATGTGACATGTTATAGGAAAATAGACACAAAAGCAAGAGACAATTTGGAAAAGCACTTAACCACATACAGAAACAGAAAAGAATCATTACCATTTTTTACTTTATTTGTTTGGAGTCTTCCCTCCCATAGCATAGGCCTATAACCCACAATCTCAAACAGTTACAGACCACCAGAAAATTAGGTTTCACCTGCCCACGAACCACAGTAAAAAAACAAAACAGAAATAGAACATTTATGATCCCTTCAATATTCACTACATCGCTTGACATTTGACGAGCCAAAAACCCTCTCAGCTCAAACGATTTGACACAGGAGAAAACGGTACGTAACACGGTGCATGGCGGATTGATCGTACAGTGCATTAACCGAACAAGAGAGGGGGCGGCAATCACAATAAACAGTTTGGATGGGAGCGGGGGCCCTGTGTACTCTGCCGACAAGGAACACAGAAACAAAGACCTATCAGAGACTTCACAAACGGTCCTGTCTCGCGTCAATGCTCGCGCTGAGAAGCCGAACGAAGCTAGAATGACGCTCCGCAGCCAAGTGCTGCATCTCTGACAGATCCATCTTTTTATGTCCCTTGACAATCAGCCAGCTCCTCAACAAGAACATGAGGAGCTTTCTGACGATTCCCGCCAAGTTCATGGTCGTGTTTGAGACTGTCTTTAACACAGGCCGAGCATCTTTCTACACCTCCACAGCCCTTGAAGGGATTGTGGGTGATCTCCAAAACGTTCTTACAGTACGCAGCTACATACTCGGCACAGCCCATCTGCACCGATGCCAATCTCAAACACCACCAACAGTTTATTTCTTATTCGTGACCCCCAACCAATCCGTGGCCCAGTGGCCTTTTCCCCCTGTGCGGGTAGGGCCCGGCGGATTGGCTAGTCAGTCTTGCGCGGGGACTCGAGCTTCCAGGCACCGGTGATGTAGCGTAGACGGATGGACACCAGGTCCCGTCCCATCTGCAGCCAGCTCCACACTGGGACCAGCTTAGACCCTGGGCACACACACGCATCAGAGAAGTGCCAAAAGGCGCACGACCGACGCCGTTCGACGGCGACGATATATTTGACTTGAAAACACAGACAGGGCGTCTACGTCTAAGTGCCACCCTGGTGCAGATTCAGGACAGAGTCTGGAGGCTCACCTTCGATCTCGGTCCAGTTGACGGCCACCTCTGCTATGGGGATCTGGAAGCACTGGGCTATGTACAGCAGCTCCACGTCGAAGGCCCTGAGGAAGCAGCACAGTGAGTTCAGGTTGGGACAAACGCACATTTCAGCACACATAACCCTTGGTAACGGTGTATTACAATGGGTTAGGCCTGCTGAATAATGGATGTATAAACCCTGGCCTCGACCCCCAGCCCCAGCCCCCCGGCCCGGGTTGTGTGGTGACTGTGATTGGTGGCAGCGTACCAGCGCTCCACGTGCATGGAGGAGAAGGTCTTGAGGGCAGCCTCCCGGGTGAACAGCTTGAAGCCGCACTGGGTGTCCTTGATCCCCCGCACGCAGAAGAACCACACCAGGAAGTGGAAGCCGTACATCAGGAACGTACGGAACATGGACCGCTAACCACGGAGACGGGAAACACGTCACGGTGGTTAAGACTTAGTACACAGAGAATGGTCCGTTTATGGTATTACCTGGAGGACATCCAGACAGGCACATGTATGCAGGCAGACAGACAGGCAGGCAGATACACAGACAGGTAGACAGACAGGTAGACTGACAGGGTACCTGAGCAACGGAGTCATGTTCCAGGTGAGCTCTGGATCCACATGAAATGGCCATGTTGTTCTGCAATCCAGACACAGACACTGAACAACAGCACTTCCAAACCCCCCAACATATATTCTATACATGTTTTCCATCCGTCCACCATGACCCCAATATGACAGTTGCTACAACACACTGTTTAACACTGGCTTCTGAACCATGTAAGCAACAAAGAAGTCAGGTGGCTGAGCGGTTAGGGAGTCGGGCTAGTAATCCGAAGGTTACCGGTTCGATTCCCGGCTCTGCCAAATGACGTTTTGTCCTTGGGCAAGGCACTTCACCCTACTTGCCTCGGGGAGATTGTCCCTGTACTTACTGTAAGTCACTCTGGATAAGAGCGTCTGCTAAATGACTAAATGTAAATGTAAACACGGTGAACACACACACACACACACCGGTTTATTTTTGATGTCATGAAGGCCCGCCTCCACCTTGTCAAGGTCAGGAAACTTGGTGGCTCCATCAGCATCAGCCATCAGAATGAGCTTCCCCCTGGAGCTCAGAGTGCCCTGGGAGAGAGGAAGGGAGACCGACAGAGGGGAGAGGAGGAGGGGAGAGAGGGAGGAAAGGGGGAAGATGAAAGGAGAAAGGGATGGAGGGAAGGAAAGAAAGAATGAGAAACACACAGAAAGTTAAGCTAGGCGAACAGCTAGTCACCAACAGTATGGTGTCTTGTTGAAGAAGCGTCTAATGCCATCTTGCATGGGTGCTCAAAGCCCATGGTGGGATAGCTGGGTAGCAGCAAGCACGGGCCTCACCATCCTCACAGCACCTCCCTTCCCCCTGTTCTTCTGCTGCGTCAGAACCCGCACCTTGTCACATCCATACTGCTTACTGTACTTCAAGGCAACCTGTCAAGACCAGGAAGCAAATGGAAAAACATTTTGGGGGTTCCGATTTTTCAAGGTAACAAAGACCAATCCTCGTATATTTACAGTAGGAAATATAAATCGTATATTTAACACACCATGCCGAGCAGCATTTGTGTTGGAGAGCCACAAACTATTATAACGGCATTATGTCTATTTGTAAGTTGTGTTTATTTATCTAATAATGTACCTCTGTGGTTTTGTCCTTGCTGCCATCGTCAACCACAATGACTTCATAGGTAAACGCCGGGTGCTGTTTCTGGAGAGAGACGTGGTTTAGAGAAGGTTATGAAGAGGACAGAGGATTCCGTGTGCCTACAATGCCACCTTGTGGCCATTTTGGAAATAGCACAACCGTCAAAAGAAAAATATCTAGGATGCTGAGAACACACATTGTGTTTTGGTTGTTATGGTTGCACTGTGTCAGTTAAAAATACAAAACGTTCCTCTGCTCGAACCACTGAATCGCAGTTGGAACTATGTACATCTGGTCCGCGATTTGGGCCCAGAGAGACATACCTGTCTGTTTTCCAAGTATTCCATGGCTTCCTCCATCATCACAGGCACTGAAAGGACACACGTCAGGCATAAACAAAACATGAATGGATAGTAGAATGGCAAGTGCACTTGCAGCGTGAAACACGAGCATTAGGACCCTGACAAAGGATCAGAAACAGACCAGACAGGTTTGGCCCTGAATATGAGAGCTCGCCTGCAGCTAATGTGTCATGTGTCCAGCATCCATTGCCATTTCTGACTCCATTGATAAAATGCATGCCAGCCTGCGTTCTACATGTATTGAACGCTAACTGATGTGCAAGCACCGTGTGCAAATAACAGCTAGGTTTGCAACCCAGAGCAAATGGAAACTCAAATGTCTCCTTTGCTTCCAAGACATGACATCCCATCCTACTAGTTTCTTATGGATACCTCGGCCACAGAATGCTCTCCCTCAGTCAATGATTACTAAGCTAAGTCCTCTGTTCGTCTTCACAAGATACTCACATCTGAGCTCCTCGTTGTAGGACGGGACCACCACCGACAGCTCGCAGGAATGGGGGTCGTGAAGGCTTGGAAAGGGCTTCTTCTCTCCTGTGGAGGTCAGAAAGTACTTCTCCTTCTCATGGCGAGTCAAATCCACCATGCCGGCGGTGAAGTGGGCTATAAGGAGAACCTGAAGAGCAGCAAAGGGTCAATGGCATCTTAGGTTGAATGGTAATAAATACATTGCTGTGATCATTTTGGTACTGCTCCGGAAACTGTATTTGAGCGTCTTTTAATGCATAGTCCATCAGATGTGTGATAAATCTGTCACTCGCTGTCATAGTAATTTTATTTTATTAAATACACACTATAACCTCACAGTTCAACATGACATAGACTAGTTGCTAAATAGCTAAACTAATACTTACCGCTATCAAGCCTGCCGCTGCCAATGCAACCAATCCTAGAATCAATTCACATAGGAAATCCATTCTTCATTACTCAGCGCAGTGTACAATAACTTACACCACTTACTAGAGTGACTGACTTAGTTCGAGTGTCGAACAGGCTCGACTAGCTAGCTTGCTTCTTATTGTGTTCCGTTCCAGATAGCGAGGTCTAGACACGGCAATACAAGTCGATTGTTTTGATGCTGCAGAAATTCATAGCTTCAATATTCCATAATGCAGTTGGCTTGCATTGAACTTTACTTCCACTCACCGAGGAACACCTACGCGGAAGCATTTTGCCGATAACCACATCATCAGTTTGATCCAAGAGGGTCCAACGTAACCCACGTCTTCACAAGCAAAATACACTACGACCTCTACTGGTGAGGAGGAATATTGCGCTCGGTTTAAATGTGGAGCCTTGACAACATTAGATTTGTGTGGAATACATATCAAGTCCAAACCGGATTTACTGATCGTTCTGTGATGTGTGTTACGTCTCATTTGCAATATTCACGGTTATACAAACACCCACGCGTTTCCGTGAGGAAACGAATCTGCATCGGCTTCCGTTCTGACGTCAAGTTTGAACCAATCACACGTGGTTAATCAAAACATCATGGCGGCTGGTTTCAAGTAAGTGTTCCTTTCACAGAGAAAATAACCCTTTCATATTTAAATCACCGTTGCTAATCTGGGAATAACCCTTCATTATATAGCAGCTAGCTTTTTTATGAGCTACCTGATGTCTTGTACCTGTGAAAGGGTATTTTAGCTACCTACGTTAGCTGATAACGGATTTCTTCTGCTGTATGTCATCAGGACCGCAGACCCTCTGGAGTATCACAGGAGTTTTCTGGTCAGTATTGAACCCAATGACACTTGTTGCTTTGCACACATTGCATTGCTATGGTATCGTTAGTTTAGCTAATTTACCAGATGCTTTCTTCCCAGAAAGAGAACTGCCGGCCAGATGGAAGGGAATTGGGGGAGTTCAGAACCACGACATTAAATATAGGTGAGAGGAGGCTTCGGTAGAAAATGACCGAAGCTTGAAACTTACGTTTTGTTGTATAGAAACATAATTATACCCATTTGAGATACTGACTCCAAGCACACCTATCCTCATTCCCTCCATGTCTGTCATCTGTCATTCCTAGGCTCTATATCAACCGCCGATGGCTCTGCCTTGGTGAAGATTGGAAACACGACCGTCATGTGTGGCATTAAAGCAGTATGTTATCGACACAAGCGTGATTCAGCAGATTTATCTATATGAATCAGTGATATTTGTGGAAGCAGAACTTAAAGGACTTGCACCTTGTTCTCACTCCAGTTTTTCTGTATTTAAAGGAACTGACAAACCCACCTGTGGACGCACCCACTAAAGGCTACATCGGTAAGTAGTGTGTAAAAAGCAGTTTTGGAAGTAAACAGCTCCCTTAAACGAGAGACTTCAGGACTTTTGTGACCCATGTGTCTGTCTGTCGGTTCCAGTGCCCAACGTGGACCTTCCTCCACTGTGTTCGTCACGGTTCCGCCCAGGACCTCCAGCAGAAGAGGCCCAGGCCGCCAGCCAGTTCATCGCTGATGTCATCAAGAGGTACTGCATCCCAAAGGCAGGGTGGAGGGGGGAGCTGGCAGCAGCATCTGTTTCAATATGTTCATCCTGCTACACTCAAAACTACCGAGTGTTTTAGCTGCTGAGCGCCACAGTTAGAGGTTATGTAATGTTATCGTTTTTATATTAACTCGAGATGTATTTTGTGTCACTACAGCTCTGACGTGATAAAGGCGGAAGATTTGTGCATTGAAAAGGGAAAGGTAAAGTACCAGCTGGCAAAACGGGTCAGATGGCTGAGCGGTTAGGGAATCGGGCTACCAATCAGAAGGTTGCAGGTTCTATTCCTGGCCATGACAAATTACGTTGTGTCCCTGGGCAAGGAACTTCACCCTACTTGCCTCGGGGGGAATATCCTTGTACTTACTGTAAGTCGCTCTGGATAAGAGCGTCTGCTAAATGACTACATGTAACACAAGTCTTTGATGTGGGGGTGTTGTGTGGACGCTGGCGTGATGCGGACTGACGGTGTTTCCCCCTCAGCTGTGCTGGGTGTTGTACTGCGACCTCATGTGTCTGGACTACGATGGGAACCTCCTGGACGTGTGTCTCATCGCCCTGCTGGCGGCTCTGAGGAACAGTACGTCTGCAATCCCAACCACCAAGCTCAATAAAGTTGCCCAGTCATGCTGCTCACTCATATTGTTTTTATACAGTACCAGTCAAACGTTTGGACACATTTTCCCATGTGTCGAAACTTTTGACTGGTCCTTTATATATTTAATTTTTTTGAATTGTTTAGTTCTTAGAATTAGAGCTGGAATATTTTGAAATCCTACATCTATCTTTCCCAGCACGACTTCCAGAGGTCACTGTTGGCAAGGAAACGAGCACCCCTAAGGTCAACCTGGAGAAGAGGAGGGGCCTGAGGGTGAACAGGTGCCCCTTAGGGGCTACATTTGCCGTGTTTGACAAGTACGTGCCCCGCCTCTTCCCCCCGTGTGTGTGGTCCACTGTGTGTGATTGTGTGTTCATGGGTTGTGTCCGCTTTACGTGTGTATTCACGTGCATTAACGTGTTAACGCTGTGTGTGTGTGTTTAGCTCTGTAGTGATAGTGGACCCCACAGTGGAGGAGGAGAGCTTGTCCACGGCCACGCTCACCGTGGTAACAGACCAGGACGAGCGCCTGTACGCCGTCCACAAACCAGGTGAGAGGAAGGAGCACATCTCAGACCTTTTTAAATCAAAGCTAAACTAGTTACGTGTCGGATCTGTGCATTTCATTTCTACTTGAATATTTACCACGAAGTACAAAGTCAATTCTAAGCCTATTTCGACTCAGTTGTTAAGACTAACATCCCTCTTCTCCCCCTCCTCTTCTCCCTCTCCTCCCCCAGGGGGAACCTCCATGTCGGGGGAGAAGCTGCAGGACTGCATCAACCGAACCTCCACCCGGCACCGCGAGCTCAGCAAGCTCATAGACCGGGTCCTCCAGGGCAGCAAGACGCCGGAATGAAGACACACAGACCCACGCACAAAGCCAGTTTCTTTTCTCTAAAAGTTGTATTTTCCACTGTCAATATATATTCTTTTTTTTATGACAATAAAACTGCTGACAAAGACCATTTACAAAAGAATTCTGCCTCAGTGTCCAGAAATGTCTCGCTCGCACGCACACACCTGATTTTATGTAAGAACATACTCGGTTCCCCAACTAGTATAAGGAAATGCCTTATCGTTTACTTCTAAAATGTGCCGTATAAAAACTGCACACAGTGTTGCATGCTGGGACGATGAGTCTTCTTCCCGTGACGGTATCGTTGAGACGGTAGACATCCCCAGACTGAGATTGGTAGTATTGTCGTCACGTTCTGATCTCGGGTCAGGTTTCCTCGTTCTCCCGTGTTACTCATCGGATTTTAGAAAGATTATCTCACACACACGCAGATACACGCACACACACAGTCACATACGCACGGTGGAGGAAAGCTGAATGGGGATCAGTACCTACAGGCGCCGTGTAACCGCGGCGCCCACCTGGAGACGGCAGGATCAGGCACGTTCATGGGGAGTCCTCTGAGAGTGTGCGTCGACCGTCCTCGCTCTGTGTGAGCCGACAGGGCTTCCGTAGTGGAGAGCGCCCAGACAGGGAAGGAAGCACCCTGCTACCTACAACAAGAACCCTCTTCCATTTCTCATTGTGTCATTTCAAAAATATCAGGTTCTTTATCAACGGTAGGGTTTTTTTTTGTCTGTTCTAGAAAAAGGAAAAAGAAGAAATAAATCTATGGTAGGGCAAGTGTTTCGGTTTCCCCCAGAACTCAACACGTCAGTTACATACATCTTCTCTCAGCTAGAAACAAAAAGGAAAATTCGAAGTCTCTTGTGTTTGTCTGTACCCTCCAAGACAAAGAGCACAGTCTTTTCATTTGTGATGAGGTGGGCTAGCGACGGTGGGCTAGCGACGGTGGGCTAGCGGCGGTAGGGCTCCTTGTGGTTGGTTGGTGGGAGGGGAGGAGGGAGGGGGTTGGGCTCTCTGTCATGATTTGGGGAGCGGCTGAGGCGTGCTACGCTTCCTCTTACTTCTTGGCTGGCTGGCGGTATGTTGCCGTGGCGACGCCCCCTGCGGTGCCCCCGCCACCGCCCCCATAGCCATTTGCTGCTGCGGCGGCATTTGGTGCTGCAAGAATTGCAACTGTAAACAGAGACAGAGAGAGGAGGAGAGGAGGGGGGGAGACATAAACAGAGACACTTACAATAAATTCCAGTTCAGACACCAACATCGACCTGTGAGCAACACGCAAGCTGAACCCGCCACCATTAGCAGCCCCCTGCTGGCCAGGCCTGGTAAGACAAGACGCCCTTGGGTTTATACAGTCCTGATCCGCCTCTGAGAGGATCGAAGTTAAGTCCGGGAGCTGCTGTGATATGGGAGTGTCTCCTGCATGGTGTTTGGAACTTAGGAGTAGAGGAACAGACCAAATTACAGGGGTCACCTCAGGGATCAGGTCAGGGTCAAGCATGGTGCTACTCACGGTCTCTCTAGGGACGGACACCTGAAATGGTTTGTGGTCAGTCTGAGCGCTAAGGGTCAAGCGAGAAAGGAGGGAGGGAGGGAAGGAGGGAGGGGTGGTTATGGGGTGCAGACGGGGGTGAAATCGTACACGGTGGAGGAGAGGGGTGTGGGGAGGAGGGGGGAGAGGAGGAGGGGGGGGCAGTCAAGCAGCACAAGGGGGGGGGGGGAAACCTTTCTGAGCACCTCGCCGTCGTCAGGGACGATAACCACCACCTGGCAACAACGCCCCTGCACATGCTGCTTAGCAACCATGCTACACGAGCACGTCAATAAACCTCAACGACCTCTCAGTTACACTTATCGTTCACCGTAAAACACCAAACAGACAAGCCAACAAATACCTATGAAAGGGACAAGTGCTGTTTACGATGCAGGCAGATGGAACAGCAGGGTGAATATTTACCCCCAAAAAGCATCAAAGTGACCCACAGCGAACATGCCATCTAGAGTCACAAGCTGTTAGTACAGTCCCTTGTGTTGGACGGGCCACAAGCCCCACCCCCTGCCTCAGCTATGAGGAGAGCCCACACACACACACACACACACACACACACACAAGGGACAGAGATGGTGATGGGGGTCAGGGTGTGGGGGGGGGGGAAAGGTGACCCTCAGAGTGGTGAGAGTTGGAGCTACTTATCAGGGGGGAAAAAACCAGACCGAAAGCCTGATCCGATAACAGATGTTGAGTGACGAGGAAAGACGTGATCTGGGCCACACAGCTGACTAGCAAAAACCTCCCAAAGGAGTGGAGGGTCAATAAGCTGTGTGTGAGCGCGCGGAGGTGTCGGGGTGCCACGTTTGTAGGCGTACGTGTGTGTTCCGTGTTTGCAGGTATGCGTGTGTGTGTGTGTGTGTAGGTGTGTTGGAGTTACTGCATTACTTGGATCTGTGGCTGTTGCTGCTGCTGGAGCCGCGGAGAGGGCACCGTGCCGTCCAGCCCACAGCCCAACTGGGACAGCACTAAGGGGGGAGGGGAGGGAGGGGTGGGGGGCAGAGGGGGAGGGAGGGGTGGGGGGCAGAGGGGGAGGGACACAAACCAGGGGGGGGGGGTACGCAATATGGTGGAGCAGGAGGTTGGTTTAAGTAGGGAGACAGTGAAGGGGGTGGGGGGTGTAGGAAGGGGGCGGGGCACGGAAGGAGTTTGTTGAGCAGGATACAAGGGGGGGGGGGGGGACAGAGAGGGGGCGGGAGAGCGAGGCAAACGGATGGGTGACGGGCGGGACACGCACACACACACACACAGGGTGAGCGCACCAACGGGAGGGTTGAAAATGGAACGGGAGGAAAGAGAGGGAGGGGGGAGGGAGAGAAAGAAGGATGGGGAGAGAGGAGGGGGGGGAACAACAGAAAAAGGATGTAGCAGAGAGGTAGGGAGGGATGAGTGTAACCAGGGGTTACAGTACAAATCCACGACTGAGAGACTTTGGTTCAGGTCACACCAAAGCTAAATTCATATTTTTTTTTTTTATAATAATAATTATAATGCTACAGACATTTTGGTTTAGGTAGAGGAGGTGAAGAGGAGACACTTCAGGTAAAAAATACTCTTCTCAAAAGTTTGGAAGTGGGTAAGTTGAGTAAATAGAGTCGTTAACATGAGTCCAAACAACGTCAGTTAGTGTCAGTGTGTAAACACTACTGTTCCAGTGTGTGTGTGTGTGTGTGTGTGTGTGTTACCTGCGGCCTGTGAGGACATGAAGCTCCCCACCCCCGTCAGGTTGATGACGGCCGTCTGCTGGGTAGAGAGGCCGCTGTCTGACCCCTGGTCACACTGAGAAAGGTCAGAGGTCATGGGTCAGAGAGTAAGATCAATGGGGTAAACATGCCTGTGTGTGCGTGTGTGTGTGAGCAGAGACAGACATTGGGGTTAGATTAGATTGTGTGTCCATGCTAGTGTGTGTGCATGTTTGTATGTGATAGGATGCTGTGCCTGGCGTGAGTGAGTTTGTGTTAGTAGGTGTTCTGGAGTGTGTGTGTGTGCGTGTGAGTGACTCACCAGCTCCCCCTGCTGCTGGGGGCTGGGGGTGGCTGACTGGCTCTGCTGGGGGGAGAACTGGGACAGCTGCTGCTGTGGCAGAGAGTTAAAGATGGGGATCTGGAAGAGGAGGGGGTGGAGGGAGAGGTGGGGAGGGGTGGAGGGAGAGGTGGGGAAGGAGAGGGGGTGGAGGGAGAGGTGGGGAGGGGTGGAGGGAGAGGTGGGGAGGGAGAGGGGGTGGAGGGAGGGGTGGGGAGGGAGAGGGGGTGGAGGGAGGGGTGGGGAGGGAGAGGGGGTGGAGGGAGAGGTGGGGAGGGGTGGAGGGAGAGGTGGGGAGGGAGAAGGGGTGGAGGGAGAGGTGGGGAGGGAGAAGGGGTGGAGGGAGAGGTGGGGAGGGAGAGGTGGGGAGGGAGAGGGGGTGGAGGGAGAGGTGGGGAGGGAGAGGTGGATAGGGAGAGGTGGGGAGGGAGAGGGGGTGGAGGGAGAGGTGGGGAGGGGTGGAGTGAGAGGTGGGGAGGGAGAGGTGGGGAGGGAAAAGGTGGGGCATGAGCTAACACTCAGAGCTAGCATCAACAAGGACAGGGTAGCTGTAGATACCTAGAACACTGGAGAACTATCTAGAAGGAACAAGGATGCTCAGGATTCAAACGATGGAGGTAGAGGTAGGGACAAGGGGGTCTGGAGGATGAGTCTTGGGGTCAGGGCTCTTACCTGCAGCAGGTTGAGAGGTCTCAGTCCTGGGCTGCTGTTCAGACCGAAGGGACTCGCTGGGAAACACAGACACAAGTTGTCACACATGGAGCCTGGCTCACTGGGCTCCCAGAGAAGTGCTAGCATGTATAGTGGAGCTTCCGTTTACAGGAGTGTGTGTGTGTGTGTGTGTGTGTGTGTGTGTGTGTTACCTGTCTGGGCCGTGGGCTGCATGCTGGGCATCAGCCCCCCAGGGGGGAGGAGTCCACTCAGGTTGAGGCCCGCCCCCAGCATGGAGCTGGAGCTCATCAGGGTCTGAGAACTGCTGTACACACACACACACACACACACACACACACACACACACACACACACACACACACACACACACACACACACACACACACACACACACACACACACACACACACACACACACACACACACACACACACACACACACACACACACACACACACACACACACACACACACACACACACACACACACACACACACACACACACACACACACACACACACACACACACACACACACACACACACACACACACACACACACACACACACACACACGGGACAGGAGGAAGGAGAGGTTAGGATGGCTGTCTGTGGAGTGGTAATGACAGGGAGGGACAGAGACCGAAAGTGAAAGATAGAGAGACCAGACAGAGAGAGAAAGACCAGAGACAGAGAGATACCAGACAGTGAGAGAGAGGCCAGACAAAGAGACTGGCAGAGAGAGACCAGACAGAGAGAGACCATAGAGAGAGAGATACCAGACAGAGTGAGAGAGAGGCCAGACTAAGAGACTGGCAGAGAGAGACCAGACAGAGAGAGAGACCAGAGAGAGAGAGAGATACCAGACAGAGTGAGAGAGAGGCCAGACAAAGAGACTGGCAGAGAGAGACCAGACAGAGAGAGACCAGACATAAAGACGCCCCCTTACCAGACGGAGCCCACCACGTTGATGAAGTTGAGGCCGGCCGTGCTGGCCATGACCTGGGAGGAGGAGGTGGTCCCCGTGGTGATGGAGGTGCCCATGGTGGGCAGGGGGATGGTCATGACGGGCAGGGCCTGGCTCAGGGCCAGCTGCGGCTGGGCGAAGGGTGCCAAGAGGGCGGGCTGGGGCTGGAGCAGGGGGGGGTCCGACGGGGTCGGGGTCAGCGAGGGAGGGGCGCCGAGCAGGTCGGAGGGGTGAGGGGTGGAGCAGGGCGTGGTGGTGGGGGTCGGCGTGGACGACTTCGGGGTGCCTGACCCTGGGGAGGGAAAAAGGGGGGGGGGGGGGGTTGGAAATACAGCCCAAATTAGACGGGGCGTGTATGTGTGTACATACAAGAGGCCTAAGAGCTAGTCTGTGTGTGTGTGAGAGTGTGTGTGTGTGAGAGTGTGTGTGTGAGAGTGTGTGTGGTAGAGTGTGTGTGTGTGTGTGTGCGGGGCTCACGCTGCGTGGGCACCATGGGGGACAGTGCGGAGGGAGACAGCAGGCCAGGCTGGCTCAGCTCCAGGGAGGGTTTCCTGCTCAGCTGGGCCCCCTTGGCCGGGGGCGGAGTGGGACACTTGAGCAGGCTACTGGTGGTTTGGGACATGTACAGGTTACCTGCCCGCGCACACACACACACACACACACACACACACACACACAGAAAGGAGGAGAGGTCAGTCCACCAGGTCTCCTCTAGTCATTAGCCGGCATCATGAAAAGGTTCAGAGTATAACGAGAGAAATCCCCTCTCCCCTGATTGGTGGGATTCCGTTCAATTCATGTTTCATTCGAAAGACGGAGAGGGTGAGAAACAAACGGAGAAAGAGACACCTGGCAAAGAGAGAGAGAGAGAGAGAGAGAGAGAGAGAGAAGGAGAGAGAGAGAGACAGAGAGAGAGAGAGAAAGAGAAGGAGAGAGAGAGAGACAGAGAGAGAGAGAGAAAGAGAAGGAGAGAGAGAGAGATGGATACAGAGAGAGGAACACAGTGTCCAATAGAAAGTCTAGGGCAGCGTCTGGAAGGGTGGTGTTGGTGGAGGATGGAGGGGTTACCTGAGGAGCTGCAGCCCGAGCTGGAGGGCAGTTTGATGGGTGGGGGCCGGTGCTTCACCCCCTTCCCCAGGACTGATGACTGGACCAGAGCAGACAGACCGTCGGCCTGGGGACAACCGGCCACACAACCCAGTTAGAGTGTGTGTTAGACAGCGTGTGTATGAGTGAGATTTTGTGTGTGTTTCTGAGAGAGAGAGAGAGAGTGTGTGTGTGAGAGAGAGAGAGAGAGCAGGTGTGTGTGTGTTCACCTCAGCCTCTCTGCTTGGAGACAGCTGGCCCTGGCCCACAGGTCCAGAGTAGTGCGACATCTTCACCTGACACTTCACATCCCTCTCATACACGCCCTTGTACTGGTGCAGGAACCTGCAGCACAACACAGTAATCACACACACACACACAATACTCTCCGATATACATGTGTATTTGCATTTTACAATACATGTTTTGGGGGGGTTTCGATTGGGTGGTACTGTATGCATGAATAAATCAATGGACATGAGGACTGTGACACTGTTTAGGAACTTATGGAGGTGTGAGTGGACATGAGGTGGACAGGCTTTAGGACCTCTACTCACCGGTCAGCATCTATCTTGGAGCCTATGAGGAAGCTGGTGGAGAGAGGGAGAGGGGGAGAGGGAGAGAGAGGAAATACAAGTCAGAATCCAGGTGAAGCTTCAAAATGGTCTTAAATCCACGGACACGTCCCTAACTTCAGCTGGGACTCAAACCAGATCTGTAATCCTGCCCCAACCCAGATCTCTGAACCCAAGCCAGATCTCACATCCAGACTTCCAGCCCAGATCTCCAGCCCTAGCCCAGACTTCCAGCCCCAGCCCCGGCCCAGACGTCCGGCCCAGACTTCCAGCCCAGATCTCCAGCGCCGGCCCAGACGTCCAGCCCAGACGTCCAGCCCAGATCTCCAGCCCCGGCCCAGACTTCCAGCCCTAGCCCAGACTTCCAGCCCCAGCCCCGGCCCAGACGTCCGGCCCAGATCTCCAGCGCCGGCCCAGACGTCCAGCCCAGACGTCCAGCCCAGACTTCCCAGCCCCGGCCCAGACTTCCAGCCCCAGCCCCGGCCCAGACTTCCAGCCCCAGCCCTGACTTTTAGCCCCAGCCCAGATCTCCAGCCCTCCTCCCTAGGGACTGAGTGCTCACGGTGGGTGGATGAGCTGCAGGTCTGGGCTCTCCTCCTCTGCTCTGGTCTCTTTGGCGCTGTAGATCTTGCCGTACACCAGGGGGTCGCCCATCGACTGGAAGATGGACACCTTGGTTCTCTGTGCCTGGCCGCCCACCTCACACTCAAACGTGTAGTCATCCACCACCTCCTGGATGGGGGAGGGAGAGAGAGAGAGGGCTTAGTGGCAGTATCAGTTTGAGATGGCGGAGGCCCCCGTGGTGGTGTGTGTGTGTGTGTGTGTGGGCTCCCTGACGTACCTCGGCGGGCCACACGGTGTGCTGGGAGTCCTTCAGCTTCACAGACTTCTCCTCTACGGCGTACTTCTCCACCTGGGACGCAGACACACACGGGAAAATGAGACCTGGGCTACACACACACACACACACACACACACACACACAGAGCCAATATAAAGGAGTGTGGGACTGGTCAGAAACAGATAGTGACTTACGTCGATTTCCTTCGGTACTGTGAGCTGGCAGTTGCTTTGTTTCCACATGTCTACACACTGCGAGAAAGAATGGAGAGAGAAAGAGAAAAGAGAGAGAATTGGGAGAAAGAGAGAATAGACAAGAGAGAATAGAGAGAGAGAATAGGAGGAGAGACAAAGAGAGAGAGAGGAATTAAAAGACACTAGCAAGAACACATTCCGTGTGCTGAAAAAGAGAAAAAAAACTGCCCATTTCAACTGAACGAGGGGAGGGGGGGGGGGGGGGGGGGGTCTACACAGCAGTAGGGTCGGGGCGGCGGCGGGAAGGCGGAATGTTCCGGACGCTCACGTTTCCGGCCTTGGAGATCTTCAGGTCTATCGAGGGGGCTGGCTTCCTCTCCTTCCTCCTCTGCAGGTAGTCATAGAGACGCAGCTGCGGGGGGGTGGGCAGGTGGGCCAGCTCCTGCTGCCGGTTGAGAGCCGCCCGTGAGTGCCTCTTGAAGCACCTGCACACACACACACACACACACACACACACACACACACACACACACACACACACACACACACACACACACACACACACACACACACACACACACACACACACAGGATCTCTCAGCATGTGTGGGGGGGTGTGAGAGAGTGTGTTTTCAGAGAGTGTCTGGATTCGGGGCGTTCGGCTGTTTGTCGGTATGCGTATCCGTTTGTGTTTTTTCAGAGAGCGCCCACATGAATTCCGTGTATTTTCACTGCTTGTGTGTGACGCACGTGTGTGTGTACCGTTTCATGGAGCGCGTGTTCATCTTCTGCTTGTTGTAGAGCAGGCGGTTGGCGGTGCAGGTGACGGAGATGGAGGGGTCCAGACACAGGGGTTCGGCCGTGGCCAGGATCAGCTGGCTCTCCAGCTGCAGCTTGTCGTCCTGCAGGAGGGGGGAGAGGAGGAGGAGGGGGAGGGCCAGCCTTCAGACCAGAGTGTGGAGGACAGGGCCCCCCCCCCCAGCCAGCCACGGCTGGTCAACGCTGAGCCGAACCGGACCGGAGGAGGGCCCCCGGGGCGCGGTGGAGAGAGGTCAGGGACGAACGGAGGTGGCGGGAGAGCGGGGCGGAGGACTAGGGAGGAGGGGAGAGGTGTGTGTGGGGGGGGGGGGGGAGTGAATGGAAACACGGAGGGAGATGATCGGAGATCACCGCCGAAGGACGGGGAAGAGGAGGTGGGGATACCGCTTTCCGACTGCCCCCTCTCCTGGGGAAGACTGACAAAGGGGGGGGGGGGGTGGGGAGAGAGGCCTCACCTGGGTCCATTTGTGGTGGTCGCTGGTCATGGCGTGGACGTCGCAGACCAGGGTCTGCATGGTGGGCCGCAGCAGGATGTGGCGGCTCTGGTAGGAGGGCATCTTGGTGCTGCCCGACTGCCTGTAGTCCCTGACCTCGGCTATCACACAGCCGCAATGGAAGATGTTTACCTGGGAGATGGGGTCATGACAGAGAGAGAGGGAAAGAAAGAGAGAGACAGAGAGACAGAGAAAGAGAGAAGAAGACGGACGAGAGAGAGAGAGAGAGAGAGAGAGAGAGAGAGAGAGAGAGAGAGAGAGAGAGAGAGAGAGAGAAGAAAACAGAGGAGAGAGAGAGAGACAGAGAGAAGAAGAGGGAAGAGAGAGAGAAAGAAAGAGAAAGGGAGAGAGAAGGATAAGGAGAGAACGTTAACCGAGGAGGTCGGGATAGTCCCCACAGCACCACCGAGAGGGACCATTCCTCCCTGTGTGTGTGTGTGTCCTCACCTGTGACTTCTCCAGCAGGTCCACCAGGATGGGGGGCAGCTCCTCCGCGTCCAGGTACTCCAGCAGCTCCCCTTCCTCATAAGGCAGACGGATCGTCTCTGAGTCTGGAGGAGACGCAGACAGACAAGCTTAGCGTGGGAAGCTCCACAGAGCAGCGCTCCAGCCATCTGCTTTCTCCCACAGAACTGCAGAAGAAGAGGCCTTCTGGAGTCCTCTAGGGTGGTTATTGCTCAGTGGTAGAGCATTGGATTAAAGATAAGATCAAAGTGTCCGCACAATGAATACACAGCATTACAGAGCCTACGGATGACGAGATTGGGGGGCTTGGGCGGGTGGACTGATTTGATTGGATGAGAGGCTGACGCGGACCAGGAAGTGGCCCTGTGAGGGCGCCGACTCACCGGAGCCGTTCTTCCCCCTGAGCATGAGTGAGTAGCCCTCATTCCCAGGGTACAGGTTGACCACCAGGCACGACACCGACTCTTGAGAGACCAGCTTTTCCAGGAGATTCACATTCCTCCTCAGCTTCTACAAATGAATCAACCACAATAATAAATAAAAAAACGTAAACATTTATTTTATTTTTTTTACTAAAACTTTTGAACTGCTCTCTCTAGTGACTACTCAGTGACGGCATGGTCTCTCTGGGTTTGGCGGAGCGCGTCGAGGGGACTGGCCCACACACACACCTTCAGCTCCGGTTCTTTGTCACATTCTTCGATGTACAGTTCGTACAGCTTCTGGTACAGGCTCTTCCTGACGGACGAGCCTCTCCTCTTGGCCGGGCGTTGGCGAGCATTCTCGACAATGTACTGCGGGGACAGGGGCGGGGAGTTCGCGTGAGTGACCACGTGAGTGGGACGCGATGGGTACATCGTCACGTGTGCACAACGCTGTCTCTCTCCCCCCCCCACACACACACACACACGGAACCCTCCCGTTCCCAAACACGCAAGCTCCCATACACACACACACACAACTGTCTCAGATCTGCATGCGACATTAATACATGATAGAAAGGTCTCACCTCTGCCCGATCTAATGCATATTCCAAAACTTGTTGCTACAGAAGGGAAGATGAAACAAATGTACACGGGCTATCATTTAGATCACAGCTCGTTCTCGAAAATACTGAACTAGGTAGCATGTTGTAATCAGTTGTTCAGCCTAGGTGATGATCACTGGAATAACTTCGGCAAAATTCACAAGAGCGATGCCACAATCAGACATAGTTAGGCTCAGCCTCCTTTATCGAGTAAACTGAAACTGCTGCAAATCCTTGACATAGCAGGGCTTACCATTGTGGTCCTCCACCAGTAGCAGGGTCAGTGACAGGAGACGCCGCAGTCTGACCTTAGCCCCACACCGTCACCTCCATAGAAAGACCATTCAAACCCTGCTGTACATCAACACGGCATATGGACACACCTGTCTGTCAAACGTAAACATGCATAGTTTAGGCGGCCGGATTGCAATGGTGGTGCACTTTTGAAGTCAACGGTAGCTAGCAAAGTACTAGCAAGGCTTGGTTAACTGAAGCAAGAACAAAAGCTAGCCAGCTACAAGCTTTACATAGTGGGACGCGGAGCAACATATTTTGTAGCCACATAAATGGATTATACACACACTTAGAAAATCGCTCGCTACAAAGTCGTTAGATGAATACTCAGCCAGTGCTCTGCAAGCGACACAGCAACAAGCTAGTTCGCGAGCTAGCTTGTTAGCAATGTAGCAAGCTTGGCTAAGAAACCTGCAAAAGTTATCAGTCTATACATCGCCTACGACACAAGCACGTTAAGTATCGCCCACCCTAAATAATAGGATTAACTCACCTTTTTGGTTGCATAGTGGTAAACAGTAATTCCAATGCAAGATACAATGTGTTATTTCAGTGTCTTCATTGAAAAAAACTCAGGGCACCAGCCATTTTATTCCAGTGTGACAACAAAAGCTAAACTTCCGGTATGGAAGCTAGTGGGCGGAACCAAAATCATCACGGAGCGGAAAATGCCTTGGGATGCTCTACACTGTTACGTTAACGTTCACACCTTCAAATGAACCAGTGAGAGTGACTATTTTGTAGTTATTTGTTTTAAACTCAAGTAGTACTAGGGCCGTATTTACGCGACCCTGTCAAAGACTAATCTCCAACTGAGAATAGCTCAATTGCAATTGAATGTTCAACCTTCCCTACCAAAAACCATGTCCTTGCCATACTCCTAAATAATGGCACATGCTTTAAATACGTTAGCCACAGGACCTTTGATAACATCAGATACAATTGACCATTAAAATACAAATACAAAGTTTCAGGACTACAGTTTGCAATTCAAACTAAATATTTCTTGGCACACATTTTATGCAATAGACCTTATTTTATGCAATAGGCTTACCAGAATAATGATGGATGGTGTGCAATAGAGACCACACTAGAGATGTACCATGAAACTGTAGTCTATCTGTTTCCAGGCGCTTAACTAAAACTTGAAGGCATAACAGACTTCTGTGATTCCTGTGAGAAACACACACACAGAGAGAAAACAGCACTGTGTTCCAAGTTGGGCCTATTTTTAGAAGCATTACAAAAACACTTTGATATTTCTAAACTCAGTCTTTTAGCACTAGAGGGCAGTGCAGGATAAACTCTATAGGCCAAATGCCTGACAGCATAAGCAGCCAATCAACTCAACCTCACACAAACATCTGCGCTTCCACAAGGTCTGTTCACCTTCAGAGCAACAGGCAGTGGTTGGTGCTGATAGCCAACATATCATTTATTATGTGCTACGGCTCGATATGCTCTTTATTTATGGCAGCTCTCACACACACACGCACACACACGCACACACACGCACACACACGCACACACACGCACACACACACGCACACAGGAGGCTCACCGCGTGCATGACTGGGCCTACACTGGTTTTTGAACATCTGGCTTTAGACCGCCAGGCTCAGGACCACCGGAAGAAAAGTGACACATTTTTAACTGTCAGTTGCTTATTTCACTTAATTTACCTTCACCTTTTTTCCTGTTTTACTTCATTTTCCTTCAAGAATCATCCTTAATCGTTGATGGATAACCCCCAGAACAATGTGTGCAGTCCATTGGAGAACGAGGTACAGATCAATGTAGAGAAGCCCCTGCATCCAATTACTCCTCTGACCCTTCTTATTGGACCGATCTGAACTTACACCCTCTGGTTTGCATTCATCTCCCCATGGATGCAATCAGTTTGGTTTCGTAATGAGCTAATAAAGGTCAATAGAAACAAAACATGTGCTGCCTGGCATGAGTGTGTGTGTGTGTGTGTCTGTGTGTGTGTATTCGTGTGAGCATGTGTGTCTTTGGCAGTGTCTGTGTTTGTATATTTATGCGGGTGTTTAGTTGTTTGGGTTCATTTATCCTACTCTCCTCCCAGTCTCCATAATCCAGCTTCCAAGGTTCTGCCAAGGTTGAAGACTTTGGCTTTGCGCCGACGTAGATCCCTGTGATTAGGCCCAGCTAACACCTGAGTCAAAATCCCTCCGCATAGTCGGAGGAGAATCCTTTGATGCTGTTTGGCAGGATGAGAGAGTCTGTAATGAAGGGTTGGTGAACATCCAACCCTTAGATGGCCCAGTCTTTGAATTTCACAAAGCACGGCATACTGTACAATATTAATGCAAACATCACGTGCAAAACCCACACTTCTCAATCATATATTTCGTAAGGACGATCTTCAATCAATGTGTCATCGCTATGATTTACATAGACGTTCCATTCCTTGCCATTGAGCGGAGAAACTCTGTATGCAAATAACTTGCGTACAAGAGCCAAACCAAACAAGTACACATTTTCTGGGTGAATGCTGACATGAATAACAGCTCCAGTCCTGGTTGCCTTGGTCCTCCTCTCCTTGCAACGGGAGTCACAAAAGATGTACCTCCTAGAAGCTTAGACTGTTCCCCTGGAAAAGATGTCTTAGTTTTTTAGGGGGGGATGTGTCTAGTTAAGGAGAGTGAGCGTGGAACATGCAGAGGACCAGACAAAGGATAATCCTCTGGTCTGTATTGGACCGCACTACACACTTAAGTACAAACCCCTATACAACACGTGACAAGGCAAGAGAAAGCCGACAAACCTTCTTGATCGCGTTCCCATCCTGTTCATTTGCCCAAAGGGAACGTGAACAAATGAATACAATGGAAATGTAACATGAGCAGGGCAATACATCAGGCTCTAAGGCCAATTCATCAGTGGAAGAGGATTTATTGACACACTGTCAGTGGATGTGGACTTCCTGGCTAGACCTTCTCCTGAAAACCAGGTGGGAGTCAGGGAGTCAGGTGGCTGAGCGGTGAGGGAATCGGGCTAGTAATCCAAAGGTTGCCAGTTCGATTCCCGGTCATGCCAACTGACGTTGTGTCCTTGGGCAAGGCACTTCACCCTACTTGCCTCAGGGGAATGTCCCTGTACTTACTTGGATAAGAGCGTCTGCTAAATGACTAAATGTAAATGTAAATGTAAAACCTGATCGTCGTCCTGCAGCCAGACTACCTGAAGGTGCACGTCGAGCTCTTGGCTCCGTTGGTTCACTTGCAATCAATTCTTCCTCCTCTAGGTGCACATTTGATGGCCTGTTACTTGCAAAGTTGGAGACGGACGCAAATAAAGTTACGATTGTAATGGAGAAATACGCTTGCGACCCGTTAAAGCGTGCAAAGACATGCATGTCAGGCGCACCATCGGGTCTCTGACGGCTAAATGAGGTCACGCATGGTAAGGTGTGTTAGGGTGTGAGCGAGCTTACAAAGGCAGAAAAAAGCCATGGGCGAAAGACAGTTCACCGGGTTCAATCGGGGGTTGTTGCTGCTCTCGCTTTATTGTGTTTCGATACAAGATTCAACAGTCTATGGCTGTTGTAGAACAGTCAAAGTAACGATTCCTAAAGGCTCCGAAAGGCTTTGAAAGTGGCCCTCATCCCCAAAAAACATTGAATTACATTCGAAAGATTTCACGTTGCGGCAATTACACCAATCAGTTGAGCAAAGGGGCAGAAATAGGAACCTAAATAAAACCATCACGACAACAACAATTGTATCGGAAAAGGCTGAGAAAAGTTCCATGGTGAGAACTTTGCAAACAGTAAAACCAAATGTTCTCTCCTTTGGGACAGATAACACATGAGCATCTGTTCTTCTGGTCAGGGTATCAGAATGAGACAGCTGGTTATCCTGTAGTGACCTGCAAATAAAGTTTGGTTTTCCTCATTCAAAAAGGAGTTCACACACAGACTTCCAGAGGTTGTGGTTGCGGTACACAGACTCTAGCCCACGCCTCGATGTGGTACGATGGCCTGTGGCAGACCTTGGTCTGTGTCAGCTGGGCAGTGAAATGCTTGACCACCTTGAGGACATGGACCACACAGACAAACGTATTTGGTCGAGACCGTTATTCAAAATCCGCAAACGTCCGCCAGAAAGCCTCAACCGCTAAGCCATTACATCCAACAACAGCAGACGTAGGTGAACACAGAGAGGAGGGAAGGTGAGGAAGACTGTCCAGGTGACGTCCTTTTGTCAACCTCCTGAGGCAGCATGGGAAACTCGGCAGGGCGGTGGGACTGGAGGTCAGGGCCAAACAACAGACGTTCATCGCTGGTTCGAACAGCGTGGGTTTCACAGGGTCCATTCCTGTCTGCGTTTACGGGGAACACCTCTCGATGACTTTAGAGACACGTTCCTGGGGCTGTCCGACACAGGGGGCTCGTGAAAAGAGAGGCTATTCCTTGAAGGGGAAGGAGAGAAGGAGAGATAGAGACACAGAGAGAGACAGAGAGAGAGACAGAGAGACAGACAGAGAGAGAGAGACAGAGGGAGAGAGAGGGAGAGAGAAAGAGAGAGAGACAGAGAGAGAAAGAGAGAGAGGGTTGATATTTACAGGGATAAACACTTTCTACCAGTGTGGTCAAAGAATGTAGAAACGTCTGAAAACAATTTGAGGTCAGAAAGAGAAAAAAGCAACATTTTACTAGGAGGAATTAAGATATTCACTACGAGGGAACATGCCAGTTTTCCCGGTGAGACACCCGGCCTCGCTATCTATCATTTTTAACAAGCAGTTATTCCTACTTAACGGACTTCAAACGTCTAACCATCCTGCTACTTGTTCAGGTTTGCGCATGTATCTAGTTCAGCGGACTTCAGGTCTGAGGTGACCTCATTGGCTGTCGGTGAAGGTGGGGGGGGGGCATCATCCTCTTGTGATTTACAGTGTCCTTCTCTCTGGCGTTTACAGGCTCCGCTGCGCTCAAACGCGGGGCTGGAGTGTCCCTGAAGACTTGCAAGGGAAATTCCGCCCAAATTCCCAACGTCTAACTGGGGTCCCAGTGGGAAGGACGTCCTCGAAGGTTCCGTGTGGACTGGGGTGTGACATCAGGGGTTCGAGATCACAGCTGGCGGTGTGCTTAGCTGACAGTAGGCCATGCTCTCCTGAGAGAGAGCGATAGAGAGAGATAGAGAGGAAGAGGGAGAGAGAGGGAGCGAGAGAAGGAGATAAAAATACAAGTACTGGGAATATGCTAACGAACCCTGTCTGATTTCAGAGAGCTGTCACGGTCGGGTTATTAGTCTGCGCTATATTCTCTCCCAGGAGAGAAAATAAACAAAAGGCGTAATTGATTTACTGTGATGCGGGGGCCAACTCTGCTAAACTGTTTAGGAATGGCATCTCTTTGGTTTGTTTTGTTGTTGGAATTGTTTGCGCAGACTGAGAAATGTGCGATTATCACAGCGTTCAAGATCTCATAAACCTCCCTGTGTTTTTTAATGCAATCAGTCACGGGCTTTGTCTCACACAGGGCTAGTGCAGGCAAGAGAAGGGCGGATGGAGGAGGAAGAGAAGCAAAGACGGATGGAAGGGAGGGCGGACGAGTAAATGAGAAACCCAGAGAGGATGCTTCGGGGGAGGGAAGAGCTGGATGGGAAACACAGGGGCATGAGAGATCCGGGTCTTGATCTCTGGGCCCTTGGAAGCCGGCCAGCCCTCTCAATGACTGCAACACTCTTGACCTTCCACATTCACAAACTGGTATGAAGTCAGCGAGTGGAACGGTTTTTCTTACTTGATTTGAACCTGGTTTCTCTCACTTCTGACTGGCTCATTGTATGCTTGGGCTTTTTGTGTGTGTGTGTGTGTTTATGAGCGCAAGTGGGCGTGTTCGTGTTTGCGTGGGTTTGTGAGCGTGTGTGTGTGTGTGTTGAGGTTCCCCACGTGGTCCAGGCTCTGTACAGTGTCAACGTTCTCTCCAAGGAGTATCGCTGTTGTCACTAACATGGAACAGAAGTGATAATTGCGCAGGTCATCACGGAATGTTGGTGACTTTTCCACCGAAGGAAAACGTTTGGCCCAGTCTCTCCACTTGGAGATAAACGGCCGCAAAAAAAAGTGTTTGGGTTGGAGAGGAGTTCAACCTATTGTAAATACACACCCTTGTGCACACACACGAACACACACACACAGCCTCTCTTCCTCTGCCTGTGTGTGATAAGAAGCAGTATGGGTGTTTGGGTTGGCACTTCACCTTGCCAGCAGCCCGGCAGCCAATGGAACGGCTCTCCCACTGGGAACCAGTTTAACACACACACACACACGCACACTGTAGACATCATCATCTTCATTAGATAAGCTTCAAAGCGACAGATAAATAGAAGAGAGAGAGAGAGAGAGAGAGAGAGAGAGAGAGAGAGAGAGAGAGAGGGGAGAGTGGAAGAAAGAGGCAGAGAGAGGCAGAGAGAGGGGGGAGGGATGGAGAAAGAAAGAGAGGGGGAGAGAGGGGGAGAGAGGGAGGGAGAGGGAGGATGAACGGCAAACACATCACAGCCTAATATATTGACATAGATGTTTTGTGAACAGGATAATGGACCTCATGATCACAAAATGGAAGCGATGAGTAACAGGAAGCTGAGGGTACTTTTCCTTCCAATTCCGCAGCTTCGTCTGAATGACTCTAATGACTTTTACCAACAACACATTTGTTTTTCCCACCATCATCATGAGAGTAAGAGTCCATGTCAGCATATCTGAAAAGGGATTGGAGGTGGAAGAGAGGGAAGGAGAGAGAAAATAAGCTCCCAAGAGAGCTACTCCACACTTGGGTGTTGAACAAAGATGTACGAGAATGCCAGAGGCAACAGAAATGGGTTTGGGAATTGTTTCAGAAAAGAAGAAACCTTCGTCCTCTTCTCTTTATCAAACAACCTATTCATATGAGTCCTGCATAGACAGTGTACATTTATCAAATAAAATCAACATGCTGAAATGTTTTACTGCTAGGGAGTCAGGTGGCCGAGCGGTGAGGGAAGCGGGCTAGTAATCCGAAGGTTGCCAGTTCGATTCCCGGCCGTGCAAACTGACGTTGTGTCCTTGGGCAAGGCACTTCACCCTACTTGCCTCGGGGGGAATGTCCCTGTACTTACAGTAAGTCGCTCTGGATAAGAGCGTCTGCTAAATGACTAAATGTAAATGTAAATGTAGTTCATCAGTGAACTAAACGTGAGCTAATTAGACACTTCTGACACCTGACTGAAACATTCGCAAAGAAGATTACATTGAAGAGAAGATACCTCCACAAGATTGGCCTTGATCCCATGCTATCATGCATCCCACCCTCAGGGGTGAAAAAGTCATGACAACCCAGATCTATTCTGGCAGCGTCGGTGTTCCGTCCCTGAAAGACGCTCTAAGAACCACACAACACAACCAGAACTTCAGTTCCAGCCTTTTCAGGGTTACACAGGAGTGTTATGATTAATGGCAGCAATAACTGTCAGATTGATGAAGTGAGAGTCAGGATAATGTTCCCAGGTGGCCTAATGAGAGGAAGGCCGAGAGACAGACAGACACACGCACAGACGGAGCCTTTTAAAAAGAACAAAAAGGGATCTCGCGATTCAGGGGAGGGGTAGGTGTGGCTCAGGGCAGATGAAGAGGTTGCAGGTTCAAATCCACCCCGTGCATCTCTTTTGATTACAGCGTCTGCTGAAAGAGAACACATTATTATTATGTCTACAGAAAGGACCGGAAAAGACAGAAAGACAGAAAGACAGACAGACAGATAGAGCCTTTACAAAAAAGTGCTCTCAATTGACCCCTGGAATGCCGAATCTGTTGCTTGGTCTGGATTAGTGTCGGTCGTTCCCCGGTTGCGGAGGGTTTTACGTAAACGAACATTGAGCAAGAGGTCCGTCCTCTCTCTACGGCCTCTTTACTGCCGTGTCAGAGTTGGCCTGAGGTCTGTGTCCTCGACACGAGAGCAGACACATGCAGCTAAGTGTGTGTCTGCGTGTGTGTGTGTCTGCGTGTGTGTGTGTTCTGCACCAAGTATGGCCGGCCACTCTAACGGGACAGGGCATAGGAAGCTCCGGGCCAAGAGAAACAGGAGAGGGGCCAGCGAATGAACACACATCATCTCTATCCCAGCTCCAACTCTGATTTACTCCATTACAACCTTTAGTTCTGAGCACATCTGGTTTGAGAACAACAGTCTGCGTACTCTTTTCTCCGACGAAAGAGACATTCACAAAATGTAATTGTAGCCTGGTCTTAGCTTAAGGACATGGCTGCTTTTTTGTTTTTGTTTTGTTTATTTGTTTATTTTTACCCTTTGCACATGCAAGCAGAGTCATTTCCATGTAGACTAGGAGCGTGATGACCTCATCCTTGGAGGTTTTGTTGATAGTGCCAAGGCCAATCACAAAATCAACCCCTGATCTCGTCATCTTTTCTGTTTAGTTTGCATGCGGGCCGTGTTGCGGATGTGTTGCTATGTGCCCCACCCGTGCCTTTATATAAAATAATTCCAACGCCCTGCTCGCTTCCATTAAAAGGATTCCAGTTCATTGTCTGCATCACATCCGAGAACGTTCCAGTCATCCAACCGTGATCAAACTTGTCTTTTCCCAAAACAAAAACGTTCTTTTATCTCTCAAACATTTTCCTGCACCTCACCTGCCCTGTGTCTCCACTCTGAGTTCAGCTCCAGTGTATCGAATCTCACACCTTCTCAGGGTGTCACACACAACGGACGACACGTCTCAGATGTCAAAGTTACGTCCTTCAGTAGGACTGACTTTATTTCACCTCAGCTCTGCGTTTCAGATCGTGTCAGGAGATGTTGTTAGCTCTCTGAACCGTAGCCATGAATGTTTGGAGAAGACCTGCTCGCTCGGAGATTGAGGGGATAGATAGAAGGTGTAGAAGGAGAGAGAAAGAGACTAAATGTCCGGGAGAAGATTGATAGGGCGGAGAGCACCTTCACACAGCTGCTTGGAACCTTGCTCCAACCCCGCCAGGATTCCAGGCGACCAGCTGGAGGTTTTAGGGTCTTCTCAGGTGGGAAGACGTCAGGCAGGTCTGCAAGGCCGAGGGGCTTTGGGAACCAGCTATCCCTGCCTCTCCACAAAGCCAAAGCTCCATAAATCCTGTCTCCCGTTCACCTGGCTATTAACTGTCATGGCTCGCCTCAAAGGTGAAGAGCTAGTGATTTACGACAGTGGTGTTGTCATCAAATATGGAACACAAAACATTCGATCGTATCTCGGATGTTGTTTCTAAAAAAGTCTTAATTATCAGTTACATCAAGTATTTATATAAAGGGCAAGTGTTTGAGAACAGGGTTGAGAGCTCAGAGTTAACATACCTCTAATATCAACAACTAACTATTACTCCACAATATCCTGAAAAGATCGTATTGGTTGCTTAACGTGTCAATCCTTGCCCAGACCCAATCAAATGGACCATGGGCTCTCAGGGGGCGGTACTAGAAACTTCCAGTAGTTTCTGTAAAAAAGCTGCTGCAATCATTAAGGAAATCTCAGACTGTCATGGGATTTAACACAAGCATAAATCTGTTTTATTCTACCTTACTCTGTTATATGGTTTAGTGTTATTCTTTATTTTCCTCCTCAATGTTCTCCAGTTGGCACTGGAGGCACAAGTTCTATACTTCTGAGAGTGATATTGAGGAATGCCAAACGGCCGTTATGGTTTTAAATGTGGTTGGAATTAGTGGGCATTTAGTTGGTTAGCCCCTAATTCTCTCCTATGTACATATAACCCCCTTTGACAGAGTTCAGTTGAAAGGATCTTTGCACACACACACACACACATGCACACACACACAATGTGTCAAAATCGGCTTCTTTTGGATGCATGGTCAGGCCTTCCCCGGTTGGAAAGAAAGCATTCCATTGTTTGGAAACTCTGCAATCTTGTTAGGGAAAACAAAGAATTATGGGTAATGGTTTGCAGGGTTACATTTACATTTTACATTTAGTCATTTAGCAGACGCTCTTATCCAGAGCGACTTACAGTAAGTACAGGGACATTCCCCCGAGGCAAGTAGGGTGAAGTGCCTTGCCCAAGGACACAACATCAGTTTGCATGACCGGGAATCGAACTGGCAACCTTCGGATTACTAGTCCGACTCCCTCACCGCTCAGCCACCTGACTCCCTGAGGGTTATATCGGGGAGATTAGAGAATGGAAAGGGTTAGAAGATTACTCCCCCAGGTTACAAGTCAATCAGTCAGGGACAGGAATACCCTGAAAAAAAGTGTGTGTGTGCCTGTGTGTGTGTGTGTCACAAGTGTGTGAGAGGTAATTCCATCTGGTAGCTAGAAAATGTTGTCTGCTTTTAGTTCATGTTCTGTTCCATAACCAACATCCGAACCAAGGAACAGGCAAAAAAGAACCAAACACAATAAACAAACAGAATGTAATTTAGGGTAGTATAGGTTGTTCTGTGTCTGCGTTACTGTATGTGAGCATGTCTTAGATAGTTTTGACAGGTAGATGATTTCTGGATACTTCTGCTGTTTCATCTGACAGACTGTCAGAGTGTGTAATGATGTGAATGGGTGTCAGGTGTCAGAAGGCCTGGTAAGGGCTCCGGGGGCCTCCAGTGTGGAGGTGCAGCCTGGGGCCCTGGTATGGGACACTGGGGCTCTGAAGGCCTGGTATGGGGCCCCCGAGGGGTCTTGCTGGGGGGTCTGGTATGAGGGCCTGGGGGCCTTGAATGATGGCATGGAGGTCAGGTATGTGGGCCTGTTATTGGGACTTGGAGGCCAGGTTTGAGGGCTTGGTATTGGGGTCTGGCGGCCAGGTTTGAGGGCTTGGTATTGGGGCCACGAGGCCAGGTTTGAGGGCTTGGTATTGGGGTCTGGCGGCCAGGTTTGAGGGCTTTGTATTGGGGCCACGAGGCCAGGTTCGAGGGCTTGGTATTGGGGCCACGAGGCCAGGTTCGAGGGCTTGGTATTGGGGTCTGGCGGCCAAGTATGATGGCTCTGTTCTGGGGGATCCAGGGTTATGGGCATCTAGGCTTGGTACAGCATTCATGTTTTTTCTCTCTAGATCCTCAGTACTCTCTGTGTCTTAAACTAAATCCAATACTCCGGACCC